>NC_083230.1:127980577-128055033 GCF_032191835.1 Heteronotia binoei
CCCCGTCCCCTGCTTTCTGATGACCCTGAAGCGGGGGGAGTGCCTCCAAACCGGGGGATCCCCTGCCCCCACCTGGGGATTGGCAACCCTATCTCAGAGTCTGAGGGCTGGCCCCATGGCCCACCGCCCCCATTGCAGCCTGCAGGCACCTTCTCAAAAGCCACTTTGAAGAAGAAGAATAAGAAGAATTGCAGATTTATACCCTGCCCTTCTCCCTGAATCAGAGACTCAGAGCGGCTCACAATCTCCTTTACCTTCCTCCCCCACAACAGACACCCTGTGAGGTGGGTGGGGCTGAGAGGGCTCTCCCAGAAGCTGCCCTTTCAAGGACAGAGGCTCAGAGCAGCCTCCAATCTCCTTTATCTTCCTCCCCCACAACAGACACCCTGTGAGGTAGGTGGGGCTGAGAGAGCTCTGACAAAAACTGCCCTTTCAAGGACAGAGTCTCAGAGCGGCTCACAATCTCCTTTACCTTCTCCCCCCACAACAGACACCCTGTGAGGTAGATGAAGATATTGGATTTATATCCCACCCTCCACTCCGAAGAGTCTCAGAGCGGCTCACAATCTCCTTTACCTTCTCCCCCCACAACAGACACCTGTGAGGTAGATGAAGATATTGGATTTATATCCCACCCTCCACTCCGAAGAGTCTCAGAGCGGCTCACAATCTCCTTTCCCTTCCTCCCCCACAACAGACACCCTGTGAGGTGGGTGGGGCTGAGAGGGCTCTCACAGCAGCTGCCCTTCAAGGACAACTCCTGCGAGAGCTATGGCTGACCCAAGGCCATTCCAGCAGCTGCAAGTGAAGGAAGAAGAATTGCAGATTTATACCCCGCCCTTCTCCCTGAATCAGAGACTCAGAGCGGCTCACAATCTCCTTTACCTTCCCCCCCCACAACAGACACCCTGTGAGGTGAGTGGGGCTGAGAAAGCTCTCCCAGAAGCTGCCCTTTCAAGGACAACCTCTGCGATAACCCAAGGCCATTCCAGCAGGGGAGAGGCAGAGAGAGGCAAACTTGGCAACAACACCAGCAGCAGTCGCGCCACATAGGGATGCCAAGTCCTATACAAGAAATATCTGGGGACTTTGAGGGTGGAGCCAGGAGACCTTGGGGGTGGAGCCAGGAGACATTGGGGGTGGAGCCAGGAGCAACGGTGTGACAAGCATCATGGAACTCCAAAGGGAGTTCTGGCCATCACACTGAAAGGGCCTGCACATCTTTTAAATGCCTTCCCTCCATTGGAAATAATGAAAGATAGGGGCACCTTCTTTGGGGGATCATAGAATTGGACCCCTTTGTCCAATCCTTTTGAAACTTGGAGAGTATTTTGGGGAGAGGCATTGGATATGCTTTCACACGTATCGTATGGCTCTCACACGACCCTGTTGACTGGCTTGGAGAGGGCATGTAAAGTTAAAGTTGCTTTCTTTCCACTTCCTTCCCCCATCTATTTTCCTCCCTCCCTCCCTTCCTCCCTTCCTTCCTTCCTCCCTTCCTTCCTTCCTTCCTTCCTTCCTTCCTTCCTTCCTTCCTTCCTTCCTTCCTTCCTTCCTTCCTTCCTTCCTTCCTTCCTTCCTTCCTTCCTTCCTTCCTTCCTTCCTTCCTTCCTTCCTTCCTTCCTCCCTCCCTCCTCCCTCCCTCCCTCCCTCCCTCCCTTCCTTCCTTCCTTCCTTCCTTCCTTCCTTCCTTCCTTCCTTCCTTCCTTCCTTCCTTCCTTCCTTCCTTCCTTCCTCTCAAACATCCAAGGTTTATTCTGCGTGGCTCTTACATTCAGCAAGTTTGGCCCCCCCTGCTCTAGGGCATTGAAAAACTGGATTAAAGACCTGGTGACTCGTGGTGGGGGGATGGTGGTGGGGGGAGAGTCATTCTCTCTAAGGCCTCCTTTAAAGACCCCCCTCCCCCCCCTCCCATAGACACACTTCTCCAAACTCCTCGATTTGGGCAAAGGGCCGGGGAACGTTCCAAGTCGGCTGCTCTGGGCTGCCTCCTTCAGCTGCTGGCCAAGTTTACCTTCACAGGAGCCGCGAAAAATCCTTATATGTCAAAAGTTTCCCTGCAAGTCTGCCCCCCCCCAGCTCCCCCCCCCCCCCCCGTGCCTCGGTTCTTGGCCTCATTTGTCTCTTGCTCTGGGGGATTCCCGGACGGATGTTTCTGAGCGCTGCGTCATGACACCCTAGGGTGGCCAAGTCCAATTCAAGAAGTATCTGGGGACTTTGGGGGTGGAGCCAGGAGACTTTGGGGGTGGAGCCAAGATCAAGGCTGTGACAAGCATAATTGAACTCCAAGGGAGTTCTGGCCATCACATTTAAAGGGACGGCACACCTTTTCAATTCCTTGCTTCCATAGGAAATAATAAAGGATAGGGGCACCTTCTTTTGGGGCTCATAGAATTGGACCCCCTGGTCCAATCTTTTTGAAACTTGAGGGGTATTTTCGGGAGAGACATTAGATGATATACTGAAAATTTGGTGCCTCTACCCCAAAAAACAGCCCCCCCAGAGCCCCAGATACCCGTGGATCAATTCTTCATGATTTTCTATGGGAATAAATCTCCATAAGGAATAATAGAGCTCCCAGTAGACATTTCCCTCCCCTCCCCCCGCTTTCTGACGGCCCTGAAGCGGGGGGAGGGTCTCCAAACCGGGGGATCCCCTGCCCCCACCTGGGGATTGGCAACCCTATGGCACCCCCGCTTACCCCCGCCAATTAATCGATCTCCGGCTTGATTAAATGCATTCTGCTTCAGCCTTGGCCTTGTTGCCAGCTCTGGGCTGGGGGATTCCTGGAGATTTGGGGATGGAGCTTGGAGATAATGGGGCTTGGGGACTGGAGGGATATAGTGGGCTATAATTAGGGTTGCCAAGCTCTCGGGGGTGGCTGGAGATCTCCCACTATTAGGGTTGCCAGTCCCCGGGTGGGGGCAGGGGATCCCCCGGTTTGGAGGCCCTCCCCCCCTTTAGGGTCTTCAGAAAGTGGGGGAGGGGGAGATAGGGAGGTGTCTGCTGGGCACTCCATTAGCCCCTATGGAAACTGATTCCCATAGAGTAGAATGGAGAATTGATCTGTGGTTATGTGGGGCTCTGGGGTGGGTGTGTGTGTTTTGAGATAGAAGCACCAAACTTTCAGCATAGCATCCAGTGCCTCTCCCCTAAATACCCTCCAAGTTTCAAAAGGATTGGACCAGGGGGTCCAGTTCTATGAGCCCCCCAAAGAGGTGCCCCTATCCATTATTTCCAATGGAAGAAAAACATTTAAAAGGAGTGTGGTCCCTTTAAATGTGTTTCCCAAAACTCCCTTTGGAGTTCAATTATGCTTGTCACACCCTTGCTTCCGGCTCCACCCTCAAAGTTTTCTGGCTCCACCCCCAACGTCCCCAGGTATTTCTTGAATTGGACCTGGCAACCCTACCCACGATCACAAACAGGGATTTTTTTTGAGCAGGAACGCACAGGAACGCAGGTCCGGCTGGCTTGGTGACGGGGGTGGGGGGGGGGGGGGGTGCGGGGCGAGGCCTAATATGCAAATGAGTTCCTGCTGGGCTTTTTTCTGCAAAAAGGTCCTGTGTAAAACAATGGCGATATCGGGGGGCGTAGCCTAATATGCGAATGGGTTCCTGCTGGGCTTTTTCTACCAAAAAAGCCCTGATTACAAATTCAGAGGAACCGGTTGGCCATCTGGTGAGATAGGATGCTGGACTAGATGGACCATTGTTCTTAAATGATCTGCAGGTGGAAGAGATCAATCCACTGGGATAAAATGTCCACTTTTGAAGGTGGGCTGCGAACTCCGCAAACTCCGCCTTCCTCAGGCTCCACCTCCAAAAACTCCAGTTGGAGCTCAGTTGTAAAAGTGGGAGATCTCCAACTGATCCAACATGGCTCCTGTTATGTTTTTATACTGTCCTACTCTACAGGGCTGTTGTTGTAGGCCAAGTGCTTTGAACGCTGGCGAATTCTGCCTGCAGGCTGTGAAGTAGGATCCTGCTAGGTGCTTTTTGTATCGTTTAATGCAGGGGTGGCCAAACTATGGCTTAGGAGCCACATGTGGCTCTTTCACATATATTTGTGAGGCTCTTGAAGCCCCACCCCACCCCACCCCATTGGCCAGCTTGGAGAAGGCATCTCTCTCTTCAAAGCACTTCTCCATGCCAAGTCAGCCAGCGTCTTTGAGAATGTATTTAAAGTTGCTTTCTTTCCACCTCCTTCCTTCCCTCCCCTTCCTTCCTTCCTCCCTCCCTCCCTGTCCTTCCTTTCTTCCTTTTTTCCTTCCTTTCCTCCTTCTTCCCTTCCTGTCCTTCCTTCCTTCCTTCTTTCCTCCCTCCCTGTCCTTCTTCCCTCCCTCCCTGTCCTTCCTTCCTTCCTTCCCTCCTCCCTCCCTCCCTGTCCTTCCTTTCTTCTTTCCTTCCCTCCTTCCTCCTTCCCTGTCCTTCCTTCCTTCCTTCCTTCCTTCCTTCCTTCCTTCCTTCCTTCCTTCCTTCCTTCCTTCCTTCCTTCCTTCCTTCCTTCCTTCCTTCCTTCCTTCCTTCCTTCCTTCCTCCCTCCCTCCCTCCCTCCCTCCCTGTCCTTCCTTTCTTCCTTCCTTTTTTCCTTCCTTCCTTCCCTCCTCCCTCCCTTCCTTCCTTCCCTGTCTTGTGGGTCTCAAACATCTGATGTTTATTCTATGTGGCTCTTACATTAAGCAAGTGTGGCTGCCCCTGGATTAATGTGTCCTGTTAATAATTACGCCTGGCTTCAGTTCCCTTTAGATTCCTGATTGGTTCTGGAACTCTCCTGTCCTAATCCTGTGGCACTGGTTATTGACTGTCCTGTCTTGCTGATTGTATCCAAGTCACTCTGCATCACCCACTTTGGGTGAGAAAGGGAGGCGATAAATACTGTCAATCAACAAAACCAGGGCCTTGTTTGTAGAACAAGCCCAGCAGGGACTCATTTGCCTATTAGGCACATCCCCTAACACAAAGCCAGCCGGGACTGCGTTCCTGTGCATTCCTGCTCAAAAAAAGAAGTCCTGAACAAAACAAAGGGTTAATGTTGGTGGCAGGGAGCCGTAAGCTGCTGGTCTGCGATTCCTTTCTCCCCAAATGGGGTTTCTTGCCTGCCCAGCCCTTCTACATCTCTCCTGTGGAACAGGCTTCCTCCTGGGGGGTGGGGTGGGCTCTCCTTCCTTGCAGGATTTTCAAGAGAGGCTAGGTGGCCATCTGACAGCAATGCTGATCCTGGGAATTTAGCGGGAGGTGTTTGTGAGTTTAGAGCAGTTCCTCAGTGGAACAGGCTTCTTCCTGGGGAGGTGGTGGGGTGGTGGGCTCTCCTTCCTTGGAGGTTTTTTCAACAGAGGCTAGATGGCCATCTGACAGCCATGAAGATCTTGTAAATTTAGGGGGAAGCGTTTGTGAGTTTCCTGCATGGAGCAGGGGGTTGGACTAGATGACCCTGGAGGTTCCTTCCAACTCTAGGAGTGTATCGCCCTCCCTCCGGGGGGAGGGGGCCTGGCTTCCTTGATCCCTTCCAGGGGCTGCAGAGACCTCTTCTGCCCAGAGAGCAGGTGTTGTTCAGAGTTCCTTCTGGAATGCAGCCAGCTATGGGCCGGTGCCCTTCGGGGCGGGATCGGCTGGCTGTGCCAAGGGAGGCCACAGTGCCCCGATTGTCTGGAGCCGCCCGCCAAGGCCAACGCTGCCCGCCTGATGTTGCTTTCTTTTCTCTTTCCTCTAGGCCTGTGCCCAGACTGGGAGACCTGGGACCCCAGCCAGCCGGTGGAGAATGCCCGGGAAGCCATGCAGCAAGCGGACGACTGGCTGGGGGTGCCTCAGGTAGCTGTTTTCCCCAAGGGGGGAAAACGGGGGGGGGGGAGGTGGGACTCTCCTGGGCTGTGCCCCCCCTCCACTGAAGTTCCACTCTTTTCTGTCTAGAAATTCTGTCTATAATTAGGTTTGCCAGGTCCAATTCAAGAAATATCTGGGGACTTTGGGAGTGGAGTCAGGAGACTTTGGCGGTGGAGCCAGGAGTCTTTGGGGGTGGAGTCAGGAAACATTGCGGGTGGGGCTAGGAGAGTTTGGGGGTGGAGCCAGGAGACATTGCGGATGGAGCTAGGAGAGTTTGGGGTGGAGCCAGGAGACATTGGGGGTGTAGCTAGAAGAGTTTGGGGTGGAGCCAGGAGATATTGCAGGTGGAGCTAGGAGAGTTTGGGGGTGGAGCCAGGAGACATTGTGGGTGGAGCCAGAAGACTTTGGGGGTGGAGCTAGGAGAGTTTGGGGTGGAGCCAGGAGACATTGGGGGGTGTAGCTAGAAGAGTTTGGGGTGGAGCCAGGAGATATTGCAGGTGGAGCTAGGAGAGTTTGGGGGGGTGGAGCCAGGAGACATTGTGGGTGGAGCCAGAAGACTTTGGGGGTGGAGCTAGGAGAGTTTGGGGTGGAGCCAGGAGATATTGCAGGTGGAGCTAGGAGTGTTTGGGGGTGGAGCCAGGAGACATTGTGGGTGGAGCCAGAAGACTTTGGGGGTGGAGCTAGGAGAGTTTGGGGGTGGAGCCAGGAGACATTGGGGTGGAGCAAGGAAACATTGTGGGTGGAGCTAGGAGAGTTTGGAGGTGGAGCCAGGAGACATTGGGGGTGGAGCAAGGAGAGTTTGGGGATGGAGCCAGGAGACATTGTGGGTGGAGCCAGGAGACTTTGGGGTGGAGCCAGGAGACATTGTGGGTGGAGCCAGGTGACTTTGGGAGAGGAGCCAGGAAACATTGCGGGTGGAGCTAGGAGAGTTTGGGGTGGAGCCAGGAGACATTGTGGGTGGAGCCAGGTGACTTGGGGAGAGGAGCCAGTGGAAACATTGCGGGTGGAGCTAGGAGAGTTTGGGGGTGGAGCCAGGAGACATGGGGGGGGGGAGCCAGGAGCAAGGGTGTGAAAAATCCCCTGGTTTGGAGGCTTTCCTCCCATTTCAAGGTCATCAAAATGGGGGGAAGGAGGGGCACCTCCATTATTCCCTATGAAGACCAATGCTGGGCACTCCATTATTCCCTTTGGAGACCAATGCCCATAAGGTATAATGAAGAATTGATCTGTGGGTATCTGGGGCTCTGGGAGGGGCTGTTTTTAGAGATAGAGGCACTGCATTTGCAGCATAATATCTGGTACTTCTCCTCAAAACACCCCCCAAGTTTCAAAAGGAGTGGGCCAGGAGCTCCAATTCTATGAGCCCCCCAAAGAAGGTGCCCCTATCCTTCATTGTTTTCCAGTGGAGGGCAGGCATTTAAAAAGTGTGCGGTCCCTTTAAATGTGACAGCCAGAACTCCCTTTGGAGTTCCAGTATGCTTGTCACAACCTGGCTGCTGGCCCCACCCCCCAAAGTCTCCTGGCTCCACCCCCAAAGTCCCCAGATATTTCTTGAATTGGATTTGGCAAGCCTCCCCTCAGGTAGGTGCCAGGCGGGGGCCATTTTGTAGAAAAAGAGGTGCTGGTGCTCATTTGCGCATGCCACACACCGCTGACATCACCGGAAGGTGTACGAAATTCTATCAGCTCAGCAGCTACCTTCAAATGCTTCTTGAACTACAATTGTCATAATAAAACCTTCTTCTCAACAGGCTTTTAAAATGGCTTTCTCCTCTGTGGCCACAGTGGCGCAATCACGGGCACTGTGCGGGGGACGCCAGAGACAGAAGGAAATGCCTCTCTTATTCTTCCTTCCCCTCCCCCACAGGTGATAGCCCCCGAAGAGATTGTCGACCCCAATGTGGACGAGCACTCTGTCATGACCTACCTTTCTCAGTTCCCCAAAGCCAAGCTGAAGCCTGGGGCCCCCACTTCGCTCCAAGCAACTGAACCCCAAGAAGGCCAAGGCCTACGGCCCAGGTAGGTAACCCGGGGTGCGGCAATACGGGGCGAGGGAGAGGGCTGCCGACTCCAGCCTGGAGATTCCTGTCAATCTGGGGGCTGTGCCAGTGGAGGACTGGGAATTATGGGGGAGGGATTTCACTACGCTGTAGTGTCCCCAGTCCAAAGCGGCCATGATTCGCAGGGTCACCGAGAGCCACAGCGATGCGGTGGTTAGAATGCAGACGAGCATCCAGGAGACCCAGGTTCGAATCTCCGCTCCGCCGCGGGAGCTTGTCAAGTGACCATGAGCCAGTCATGTTCTCTCAGCCTAACCTACCTCGAATGGAGGGGAGGAGAATTACAGTTTGGAGGTTAGCTGTAATTTGGGGAGGGGACCCTACCGCTCCTCCTGCCCTCCCTTTCCTCTTGGAGAGCCAGTTTGGTGTAGTGGTTAAGTGTGTGAACTCTTATCTGGGAGAACCGGGTTTGATTCCCCACTCCTCCACTTGCAGCTGCTGGAATGGCCTTGGGTCAGCCATAGCTCTGTTATCTGGGAGAACCGGGTTTGATTCCCCACTCCTCCACTTGCAGCTGCTGGAATGGCCTTGGGTCAGCCATAGCTCTCTTATCTGGGAGAACTGGGTTTGATTCCCCACTCCTCCACTTGCAGCTGCTGGAATGGCCTTGGGTCAGCCAGAGCTCTCTTATCTGGGAGAACCGGGTTTGATTCCCCACTCCTCCACTTGCACCTGCTGGAATGGCCTTGGGTCAGCCAGAATCTGTCATCTGGGAGAACCGGGTTTGATTCCCCACTCCTCCACTTGCAGCTGCTGGAATGGCCTTGGGTCAGCCAGAGCTCTCTTATCTGGGAGAACTGGGTTTGATTCCCCACTCCTCCACTTGCACCTGCTAGCATGGCCTTGGGTCAGCCATAGCTCTGGCAGAGGTTGTCCTTGAAAGGGCAGCTGCTGTGAGAGCCCTCTCCAGCCCCACCCACCTCACAGGGCGTCTGCTGTGGGGGAGGAAGGTAAAGGAGATTGTGAGCTGCTCTGAGACTCTTTGGAGTGGAGGGCGGGATATAAATCCAATATCTTCATCTACCTCACAGGGTGTCTGTTGTGGGGGGCGGGTAGGAAGATAAAGGAGGTTGTGAGCCGCTCTGAGACTCTTCGGAGTGGAGGGCGAGATATAAATCCAATATCTTCATCTACCTCACAGGGTGTCTGTTGTGGGGGAGGAAGGGGAAAGGAGATTGTGAGCTGCTCTGAGACTCTTCGGAGTGGAGGGCGGGATATAAATCCAATATCATCATCTTCTTCTCTTGCAGCTGAGCAGCAGGGTATCTGGGTAGAGGCTGTAGCTTAGCGGTCAGAGGAGCTACTTTGCACACAGGAGAACCTGAGTTTGAATCCTGCTGTCTCCTGTTAAAGGATCTTTGGGTCCTAGCAAAGGCCCTTCTGGGCCTGAGACCAGCTGTGAGGCTGATGTAGAAGAATGAGTGGTCTGACTTGGGGTGGGATGGTCTCCTACGTTCAATTCAGGATGGGACGAATCATGTCCCCATTACGGTGATGGGAGGGGGAGGGTTAGAAAGACACATGACGAAAGGTTAAAATGCTTGGAGCTCTTTAGCTTGGAGAAGCGCTGACTCAGGGGTGACATGAGAGAGGTTTACAAGATTATGTACGGGATAGAGAAGGTAGAGAAAGAAGTACTTTTCTCCCTTTCTCACAATACGAGAACTCATGGACATTCTATGAAATTGCTGAGCAGTCGGGTTAGAACGGATAAAAGGAAGTCCTTCTTCACCCAAAGGGTGATTAACACCTGGAATTCACTGCCACAGGAGGTGGTGGCGGCTACAAGCATAGGCAGCTTCAAGAGGGGAATGGAGAAACATCTGAAGCAGAGGTCCATCAACTGCTATTAGCCACAGCCTATTGTTGGAACTCTCTGTCTGGGTCAATTGATGCTCTGTATTCTTCGAGAGGGGGGCAACAGTGTGAGGGCTTCTAGTGTCCTGGCCCCACTGATGGACCTCCTGATGGCACCTGGGTTTTTTTTGCCACTGTGTGATACAGAGTGTTGGACTGGATGGGCCATTGGCCTGATCCAACATGGCTTCTCTTATGTTCTTATGTGACACAGAGTGTTGGACTGGAGGGGCCATTGGCCTGATCCAACATGGCTCCTTTTCTGTGACACAGAGTGTTGGACTGGATGGGCCACTGGCCTGATCCAACATGGCTTCTCTTATGTTCTTATGTGACGCAGAGTGTTGGACTGGAGGGGCCATTGGCCTGATCCAACATGGCTTCTCTTATGTTCTTATGTGACACAGAGTGTTGGACTGGATGGGCCACTGGCCTTATCCAACATGGCTTCTCTTATGTTCTTATGCCTGCTGTCTCCTGTGCCCAGTTAACCCTCTGCACCTTTCCCACAGGCATCGAGCCCCACGGCAACACTGTGCTGAAGCCAGCCCATTTCACGGTGGAAACTATCGAGGCCGGCTTGGGAGAAGTGCTCGTCTATATCGAAGACCCTGAAGGACATACAGAGGAGGTACTGGATCTCTTTTGCCACGCTCCTCCCACCCCTTTCCTTTTTAACACCCACTCCTCTTTGAGGGTCGTGCCTTCTATTAAATAGGGATTGAAGGCGTGCAGAATGAAAGGCGTACAGCAGCTGTTTTGCCAGATGTTGAAGAGCCGGTTGTCTCTGTCCTGGCTCTTTGCTTCCTGGTTCTGACGGACTCACCTGTGTTGAAAAGCAGGGCTCAACATGGGGAAAATGCTCAGTCTTCGGGGGAGATATTTTCTCCTGGGGATTGGCCCAAATGAGGGGGGGCTTGGGTGGGGCAGAAGCAGGGGAGGGTTGGGAGGGGGCATTCCAAAGGCAGCCTAGTTTGGGGCTGGTTTGTGAAGCTTGAAGAACCAGATGCCAAAAATTAGAATATCAGAAGAGCCCTTCTGGATCAGACCAGGGAGGGTCCATCTAGTTCAGCATCTTGTCTCACACAGTGGCCAGCCAGTTCCTCTGGAGGGCCAACAACAGGGCAGAAAGGCCGAGGCCTTCATAAGAACATCAGAAGAGCCCTGCTGGATCAGACCAGGGAGGGTCCATCTAGTCCAGCCTCCTGTCTCACACAGTGGCCAGCCAGTTCCTCTGGAGGGCCAACAACAGGGCAGAAAGGCCGAGGCCTTCATAAGAACATCAGAAGAGCCCTGCTGGATCAGACCAGTGAGGGTCCATCTAGTCCAGCCTCCTGCCTCACACAGTGGCCAGCCAGTTCCTCTGGATGTCCATCAACAGGGCAGAGAGGCCGAGGCCTTCGTAAGAACATCAGAAGAGCCCTGCTGGATCAGACCAGTGAGGGTCCATCTAGTCCAGCCTCCTTTCTCACACAGTGGCCAACCAGTTCCTCTGGAGGGCCAACAACAGGGCAGAAAGGCCGAGGCCTTCATAAGAACCTCAGAAGAGCCCTGCTGGATCAGACCAGTGAGGGTCCATCTAGTCCAGCCTCCTGTCTCACACAATGGCCAACCAGTTCCTCTGGATGTCCATCAACAGGGCAGAGAGGCCGAGGCCTTCGTAAGAACCTCAGAAGAGCCCTGCTGGATCAGACCAGTGAGGGTCCATCTAGTCCAGCCTCCTGTCTCACACAGTGGCCAGCCAGTTCCTCTGGAGGGCCAACAGCAGGGCAGAGAGGCCGAGGCCTTCATAAGAACATCAGAAGAGCCCTGATGGATCAGAACAGTGAGGGTCCATCTAGAACAGCCTTCTGTCTCACCCAGTGGCCAACCGCTTCCTCTGGACCAGTTTCTATTTTGATGTTCTTATGCTCAGTTCTGTCTAACCCTAATGCTGCCTTTCTTGCTTCTTCTGTGATGCTTCTGAAGCCGCTTTTGTTTAAGTGTCAGCTGACAGTCCTCCAATGATCGTTTCTCCTTTCCCTCCCTCTCCAGGCCAAAGTGGTGGCAAACAATGACAAAAATCGGACGTATTCTGTCTCCTACATCCCAAAGGTGGCCGGTCTCCACAAGGTGAGAGATTCTCTTCCCATGTTTTGGCATCTCTGTTTTCGCCTGTGAGTCTGTTGAGCAGTCGATTTGGATTCTGTCAGGGATGGACGGTGGGCAGATCAACCTAATGGTGCAGTTGGCTTGAAGTATAGATGAATAGTAGAGCCAGTTTGGTGTAGCTAATGCACAAGCTCTTATCTGGGAGAACCGGGTTTGATTCCCCCCTCCTCCGCTTGCAGCTGCTGGGATGGCCTTGGGTCAGCCAGAGCTCTCCTATCTGGGAGAACCGGGCTTGATTCCCACTCCTCCACTTGCAGCTGCTGGAATGGCCTTGGGTCAGCCAGAGCTCTCTTATCTGGGAGAACCGGGTTTGATTCCCCACTCCTCCACTTGCAGCTGCTGGAATGGCCTTGGGTCAGCCAGAGCTCTCTTATCTGGGAGAACAGGGTTTGATTCCCCACTCCTCCACTTGCAGCTGCTGGAATGGCCTTGGGTCAGCTAGAGCTCTCTTATCTGGGAGAACCGGGTTTGATTCCCCCCTCCTCCACTTGCAGCTGCTGGAATGGCCTTGGGTCAGCCAGAGCTCTCTTATCTGGGAGAACCGGGTTTGATTCCCCACTCCTCCACTTGCAGCTGCTGGAATGGCCTTAGGTCAGCCAGAGCTCTCTTATCTGGGAGAACCGGGTTTGATTCCCCACTCCTCCACTTGCAGCTGCTGGAATGGCCTTGGGTCAGCCAGAGCTCTCTTATCTGGGAGAACAGGGTTTGATTCCCCACTCCTCCGCTTGCAGCTGCTGGAATGGCCTTGGGTCAGCCATAGCTCCCTTGTCTGAGAGAACCGGGTTGTATTCCCCCCTCCTTCACTTGCAGCTGCTGGAATGGCCTTGGGTCAGCCAGAGCTCTTGCAGAGGTTGTCCTTGAAAGGGCAGCTGCTGTGAGAGTCCTCTCAGCCCCACCCACCTCACAGGGTGTCTGTTGTGGGGAAGGGAGATAAAGGAGATTGTGAGCCACTCTGAAACTATAAATCTACGATCTTCTTGAGAACCAGTTTGGTGTAGTGGTTAAGTGCACAGACTCTTATCTGGGAGAACCAGGTTTGATTCCCCACTCCTCCATTTGCACCTGCTGGAATGGCCTTGGGTCAGCTAGAGCTCTCTTACCTGGGAGAACCGGGTTTGATTCCCCCCTCCTCCATTTGCAACTGCAGGAATGGCCTTGGGTCAGCCAGAGCTCTCTTATCTGGGAGAACTGGGTTGGATTCCCCACTCCTCCACTTGCACCTGCTGGAATCGCCTTGGGTCAGCCAGAACTCTCTTATCTGGGAGATCTGGATTTTATTCCCCACTCCTCCACTTGCAGCTGCTGGAATGGCCTTGGGTCAGGCAGAGCTCTCTTATCTGGGAGAACCGGGTTGGATTCCCCACTCCTCCGCTTGCAGCTGCTGGAATGGTCTTGGGTCAGCCAGAGCTTTCTTATCTTAGAGAACCGGGTTTGATTCCCCACTCCTCTGCTTGCAGCTGCTGGAATGGCCTTGGGTCAGCCACAGCTCTCTTATCTGAGAGAACGGGGTTTGATTCCCCACCCCTCCACTTGCACCTGCTGGAATGGCCTTGGGTCAGCCAGAGCTCTCTTATCTGGGAGAACTGGGTTGGATTCCCCACTCCTCCACTTTCAGCTGCTGGAATGGCCTTGGGTCAGCCAGAGCTCTCTTATCTGGGAGAACCGGGTTTGATTCCCCACTCCTCCACTTGCACCTGCTGGAATGGCCTTGGGTCAGCCAGAGCTCTCTTATCTGGGAGAACTGGGTTGGATTCCCCACTCCTCCACTTTCAGCTGCTGGAATGGCCTTGGGTCCAGCCAGAGCTCTCTTATCTGGGAGAACCGGGTTTGATTCCCCACTCCTCCACTTGCACCTGCTGGAATGGCCTTGGGTCAGCCAGAGCTCTCTTATCTGGGAGAACCGGGTTTGATTCCCCACTCCTCCACTTGCACCTGCTGGAATGACCTTGGGTCAGCCAGAGCTCTCTTATCTGGGAGAACCGGGTTTGATTCCCCACTGCTCCACTTGCACCTGCTGGAATGGCCTTGGGTCAGCCAGAGCTCTCTTATGTGGGAGAACCGGGGTTTAATTCCCCACTCCTCACTTGCACCTGCTGGAATGGCCTTGGGTCAGCCATAGCTCTCGCAGAGCTGACCTCAGTTCTGTCTAATCGTGAACCCTCCGGAATTCTCACCCCCGTCTCCTCCATGGTCCAGGTCACTGTGCTCTTTGCTGGGCAGAATATCGACAAGAGCCCCTTCGAGGTCAACGTGGGCATGGCGCTGGGCGATGCCAACAAGGTGTCAGCCGAGGCCCAGGACTGGAACCTGTGGGCAACGTGGCTAACAAGCCCACCTATTTCGACATCTACACGGCAGGTTAGTGACACAGAAAGGAGAGCGGCGCGGTCATTTGTGCTTTTGTGGGCAGGACTAGACAGTGGGTGAAAGCCAGATTTATGGAAAGGCTGATGGATCGGTCTGAAGGTCGTGTTACCTAGCATCTCTAGATGCTTCCTGGCAGCCGTCACACCCCACTTGTGGGCAACATCTTGTCACCTGAACATAGGAACACATGAAGCTGCCTTCTACTGAATCAGACCCTCAGTCCATCCAAGTCAGTCTTGTCTTCTCAGACTGGCAGCGGCTTTCCAGGGTCTCAAGTTGAGGTTTTTCACATTTATTTTGCCTGGACCCTTTTGGGTTGGAGATGCCTGGGATTGAACCTGGGACCTTCCGCTTACCAAGCAGATGCTCTACCACTGAGCCACCATCCCGACCTGACTGCAGCAGCTGGTATTTGAATGTGTACTATCTCAGAATATGGTTCCATTTAGCAGTCATAACCAATAGCTGCTGACGGACCTCTAGATCGGCCTTTTAAAGAGCCATCAAAACCCACGGGCATTTCTCACATGTTCTGGCAACACAATAATTATGTGCTGTGCTGGGCAAAGTTGGAACATAAGAACATAAGAGAAGCCATATTTATTCAGGCCAGTGGCCCATCCAGTCCAACACTCTGTGTCACATAAGGACAGAAGAGAAGCCATGTTGGATCAGGCCAATGGCCCATCCAGTCCAACACTCTGTGTCACATAAGAACATAAGAGAAGCCATGTTGGATCAGGCCAATGGCCCATCCAGTCCAACACTCTGTGTCACACAAGAACATAAGAGAAGCCATGTTGGATCAGGCCAGTGGCCCCTCCAGTCCAACACTCTGTGTCACATAAGAACATAAGAGAAGCCCTGTTGGATCAGGCCTATGGCCCATCCAGTCCAACACTCTGTGTCACATAAGAACATAAGAGAAGCCATGTTGGATCAGGCTAGTGGCCCCCTCCAGTCCAACACTCTGTGTCACACAAGAACATAAGAGAAGCCATGTTGGATCAGCCAGTGGCCCATCCAGTCCAACACTCTGTGTCACATAAGAACAGAAGAGAAGCCATGTTGGATCAGGCCAATGGCCCATCCAGTCCAACACTCTGTGTCACATAAGAACAGAAGAGAAGCCATGTTGGATCAGGCCAATGGCCCACCCAGTCCAACACTCTGTGTCACATAAGAACATAAGAGAAGCCATGTTGGATCAGGCCAATGGCCCATCCAGTCCAACACTCTGTGTCACATAAGAACAGAAGAGAAGCCATGTTGGATCAGGCCAATGGCCCACCCAGTCCAACACTCTGTGTCACATAAGAACATAAGAGAAGCCCTGTTGGATCAGGCCAATGGCCCATCCAGTCCAACACTCTGTGTCACATAAGAACATAAGAGAAGCCATGTTGGATCAGGCCAATGGCCCACCCAGTCCAACACTCTGTGTCACATAAGAACATAAGAGAAGCCATGTTGGATCAGGCCAATGGCCCATCCAGTCCAACACTCTGTGTCACATAAGAACAGAAGAGAAGCCATGTTGGATCAGGCCAATGGCCCACCCAGTCCAACACTCTGTGTCACATAAGAACATAAGAGAAGCCCTGTTGGATCAGGCCAATGGCCCATCCAGTCCAACACTCTGTGTCACATAAGAACATAAGAGAAGCCATGTTGGATCAGGCTAGTGGCCCCTCCAGTCCAACACTCTGTGTCACACAAGAACATAAGAGAAGCCATGTTGGATCAGCCAGTGGCCCATCCAGTCCAACACTCTGTGTCACATAAGAACAGAAGAGAAGCCATGTTGGATCAGGCCAATGGCCCATCCAGTCCAACACTCTGTGTCACATAAGAACAGAAGAGAAGCCATGTTGGATCAGGCCAATGGCCCACCCAGTCCAACACTCTGTGTCACATAAGAACAGAAGAGAAGCCATGTTGGATCAGGCCAATGGCCCACCCAGTCCAACACTCTGTGTCACATAAGAACATAAGAGAAGCCATGTTGGATCAGGCCAATGGCCCATCCAGTCCAACGCTCTGTGTCACATAAGAATATAAGAGAAGGCACGTTGGATCAGGCCAATGGCCCACCCAGTCCAACACTCTGTGTCACACTGCGGCAAAAAAACCCAAGTCCCATCAGGCAGTCCATTAGTGGGGCCAGGACACTAAAACCCTCCCACTGTGCCCCTCCCAAGGATCAAGAATACAGAGCATCCCTTGCCCCCTACATAGAGTTCCATCTATATCCTGTGGCCAACAGCCACTGATGAGCCTCTGCTCCATATGCTTATCCAATCCCCTGTTGAAGCTGGCTATGCTTTAGCCGCCACCACCTCCTGTGGCAGTGAATTCCGCACATTAATCACCCTTTGGGTGAAGAAGGACTTCCTTTTATCCTTTCTAACCCGACTGCTCAGCAATTTCATTGAGTGCCCATTGAGTGCCCATGAGCTCTTGTATTGTGAGAAAGGGAGAAAAGGACTTCTTTCTCTCTCTAGCCTCTCTCTAGCCTACATGGATAGATTTCAAGGCAGCTGGGAACAAATGCAGGCTATGAAGGGGCAGAATTATTGATTAGGGGGCAGCATTAGGCACCATATTCTTACCTGCTGAGACGTGGAATCACAAAGGCCAAGGTTTGCCACGTAACGACAAGATTCGCCATCTTTGTTCCGTTCGGCGAGGCCTGTCTGTTTGTGGACTGAAGGGGCTGACCGACTTGGGGGATAGCAAGCATAGCAGAGGGTCTGTTGTGTCTCTGAACGAGTCTCTGCCCACCAGGTGCGGGGACGGGCGACGTGGGCGTGGTCATCGTGGACCCCCAGGGCCGCCGCGACACCGTGGAGGTGGTCTTGGAAGACAAAGGGGATAGCATCTTCCGATGCACGTACCGGCCCGTCCTGGAGGGTCCCCACACCATCTACGTCACCTTCGCCGGAGCTCAGATCCCAAAAAGCCCTTTCACAGTCAACGTGGCGGAAGGTCAGTGCCTCTCCCGGTCCGTGTTCTGGGGGTCTCATCCTCTTCCCTCTCCTTCCTCGCCCTGTCCTGCCTCTTGCCTGCTGTTTTTTTTTCACTCCAACCCCTAAACTCCATTCTAATGATTTCCCAGCGCTAAACACGCAGAAGCCGTTAAAGGAGAGCCAGTTTGGTGTGGTTAAGTGTGCGGACTCTTATCCGGGAGAAAACAGGTTTCATTCCCCACTCCTCCACTTGCACCTGCTAGCAGGGCCTTGGGTCAGCCAGAGCTCTGGCAGAGGTTGTCCTTGAAAGGGCAGCTGCTGTGAGAGCCCTCTCCAGCCCCACCCACCTCACAGGGTGTCTGTTGTGGGGGAGGAAGGGAAAGGAGATTGTGAGCCGCTCTGAGACTCTTCGGAGTGGAGGGCGGGATATAAATCCAATATCTTCTTCTTCTTCTTCTAAAGTAATAATGAATCATTATCCTATGGCCTTGTGTGCAGTGTAGCCGGGAGATTCTAAAATTGCCTGGCAGCCTGTCGTTCTAGATCTGTTAGAGTTATGCGCCGCTAGTCGGCAAGCCAGACTTACTTGGGGGTCTGACGGAGCCCTGAGAGGACTGTGACTGACCCATGATCCCCCAGCTGGCTTCATATGGAGGAGTGCAGAATTCGAACCCGGTTCTCCAGATTAGAGTCTGCCGCGCTTAACCACTACACTGCGCTGGATCCCTGTAGGGTGCAGTTAGGGTGTTGTGATTAGCGAGCTGAGCTCTGGCTTCCAGTTTGGAGAGCCAGTTTGGTTAAGTGTACGGACTCTTGTCTGGGAGAACCGGGTTTGATTCCCCACTCCTCCGCTTGCAGCTGCTGGAATGGCCTTGGGTCAGCCAGAGCTCTCTTATCTGGGACAACCGGGTTTGATTCCCCACTCCTCCACTTTCAGCTGCAGGAATGGCCTTGGGTCAGCCATAGCTCTCTTATCTGGGAGAACCAGGTTTGATTCCTCACTCCTCCAATTGCAGCTGCTGGAATGGCCTTTGGTCAGCCATAGCTCTGGCAGAGGTTGTCCTTGAAAGGGCAGCTTCTGTCCGAGCTCTCTCAGCCCCACCCACCTCACAGGGAGAGGAAGGTAAAGGAGACTGTAGTCCACCAGTGGGGCCAGGACACTAGAAGCCAGTTTGGTGTAGTGGTTAAGTGTGAGGACTCTTATCTGGGAGAACTGGGTTTGATTCCCCACTCCTCCACTCACAGCTGCTGGAATGGCCTTGGGTCAGCCGTAGCTCTCTTATCTGGGAGAACCAGGTTTGATTCTCCACTCCTCCACTTGCAGCTGCTGGAATGGCCTTGGGTCAGCCAGAGCTCTCTTATCTGGGAGATCTGGGTTTGATTCCGCAGTCCTCCGTCTGCAGCCTTGGGTCAGCCATAACTCTGTTATCTGGGAGATCCAGGTTTGATTCCCCACTCCTCCATTTGCAGCTTCTGGAATGGCCTGGGGTCAGCCATAGCTCTCTCAGAGCTGTTCTCTCACGAGCAGTTTCTGTCAGAGCTCTCTCAGCCCCACCTATCTTACAGGGTGTCTGTTGCAGGGAGAGGAAAGGGAAGGAGATTGCAAGCAGCTCTGAGACTTCTTTGCGTAGCAAAGGGCAGGATATAAATCCAATCTCTTTGTCTTCTTCCAACCTGCCACTAGCAAAATGACTGGGAGGTCAGGGCACGCGATACGCAGATGGGCAAACCGAGGCAAAGGTCCGCTTTTCTTTTCCCAAGGCCGAGCTGCCTGCTCTCCAGGGAGGTTCCCAGCCAAAGCCCTGAACCCCCCTGCTTCTTCATCCCATCACCCCCCACTAACTCCTCCTCTCCTCTCTCCTCCGACGGCCCGCAGCGCTGCCTCCCCCTCCTCCACCCGGCGTCTCCCCCGTTCAGATCATCCCTCAGTCTGTCCGCACCCCGCCTGCCGACAAGGCCAAGAAAATCCCGCCCGCCACCCTGCCCAAGCCGCGTAAACCAAGTTAGTAGCCTGAGCCCGGCCCGGCCTTGACTCTGTGCTTCCTCGCCCTGGCATGACTGGAGCCGATGCGGGCATAGCATGGCATGGAAGAACCCCGGGGGGGCACCCCGCTTCCTTTCCGTTGGGGCGGTTCCTCGGCTGGCATTAGAAACAAGCCGTGAACTGAGGTTCAATCTTTTGGAAACTTGGAGGGTGTTTTGGAGAGAGGCACTGGATGCTATGCTGAAAATTTGGCGCCTCTACCCAAAAAAACAGCCGCCCCAGATACCCACGGATCAATTCTCCATGATTTTCTATGGGAATAAATCTCCATAGGAAATAATAGAGTTTCCAGAAGATATTTCCCTCTCCTCCCCCCCACCCCCGCTTTCTGACGACCCTGAAGTGGGGGGAGGCTCTCCAAACTGAGGGATCCCCTGGCCCCATCTGGGACAACCCTATATCTTCAGGACTTGGCAGGGCTTCCTAAGGCAAGAGCTGTTAGCAAAACTTCTACTTATGCCAAGTCCAGTTCAAGAAATAGCTGTGGACTTTGGGGGTGGAGCCAGGAGCGAGGTTGGGACAAGCATCATTGAACTTCAAAGGGAGTTCTGGCCATCACATTTAAAGGGACCGCCCAACTTTTAAATGCCTTCCTTCCATAGGAAATAATGAAGGATAGGGGCACCTTCTTTGGGGGCTCATAGACTTGGCCCCCCTGGCCCCATCTTTTTGAAACTTGGAGGGTATTTTGGGGAGCGTCACCAGATGCTATGCAGAAAATATGGCGCCTCTGTCTCAAAACACAGCCCCTCCCCCAGAGCCCCAGATAGCCACTGATCAATTCTCCATTATCCCCTATGGGAATCAGTCTCCTTAGGGAATAATGGAGTGCCCAGCAGTAATTTCCCTCCCCCCCTTGCCGCTTTCTGATGACCCTAAAGTGGGGGGAGGGCCTCCAAACTGGGGGATCCCAGCTACCCACCTTTCTAAAACCAAAATCAACGATTAAAGGTAATTGACGTCATCTTGGATTAATCTTTAACTAATCTTTAACTTTAATCTTTAACTAAGATTAATAGGCATAGACCTCCCCAGAAGGGTCTTTCATACCCTGAACAGAAAATCCTCCTTACTAGAGGGCAGCAGCTCTGTCTTCCAGCCAAACATTTAGATATATCCAAAAAGGAGTGGAAGAAATTCAAAGGATATATGGAGAAAGAGTGGAATGTAAAAAGACATGGGACAATTTTTTAGTATTAATGAGAAAAGAAAAGCATTGGACTTTTGATTGGTTAGTGGTACCTTATCACTGAATTTAAATTTATAACTTCAGGGAAGTCAAATATTGGAGGGAGGGGGGGTTGAAATATCATATGGGTTAGTATAGAAAAGAGACAATTAAATATTGCAACCATGTGTTATTAATAAATTGTTAAAACACAAACTGGGGGATCCCCTGCCCCTACCTGGGGATTGGCAACCCTATCTGAAGCCTCCATTTTCTCCAGGTGCGCTGATCTCTGTCATCTGGAGGTCAGTTGTAATTCCAGGAGAGACCCCCCCCCCCCGCAGGTTGGCAACCCTACAATGATTACACTGACCAAGCCAAAAAAAACATCTGGCAGATCAGATTTTGGAAGAGGAATGAAAGGAGAAATGGGGGGGGGGGTGTCCTCCTCCAGTGTGTGTGTAGGGCAATCCCCAGCACTTGATCTTCCTTGGCTTGCTTTTAGCAATTCTGCTTCCAGCGCGGCTTTGCGTGGCCCACGCCCTAATCCCGAAATCGCTTTATCCATCCTGCGTGATTCAAGAACCCTATTGACCCAGCATGCTTCACTCTGAGCCGCACTGCATTCAGAGAGTCGTAGTCTTTGCTGCGCTGCATTCTGGGAGATGTAGTCTTTGCCGCTTGTTCCGCTGTGGCTTTTGCGGTTCCGTCTCCCTGCTTTGACATCATCTCCTCTTTCCCACCTTCCCAGCCCCTCACCCTTTACAGCCACTCCAGCAATATGCCTCCCACTTCCCTCCTTCAAAACTGCCCCTTCAAATCTGCCTTTTTTTCTGTATGGGTCAGTTGCATTTCGATATATGCATCTTTGAAAGCTGCAGATGGACTAATCAATGCTGGAGATTGAACAGTGTTCCCTCTAAGCCTGGGGTGTCAAACTCATTTGTTATGAGGGACGGATCTGACATAAATGGGACCTCGTTGGGCCGGATCTTGTCGGGTTGGGCCAGGCCATGTGTGTACCTATTTAAGATTTGGTAGCAGAGAGATAAATTTTATAAAAAGCAGACAAACACACACAAACTTTATAAAGGACACAAACAAACACAATTAAAACATGCTTAAAACATTAGCACTTGGTCTTAAAGGTGCTTTCTTTGTATTTCTCCCATGGGAACCAAGGAACCGTGCAAAGGAAGCTCTGGCTCTTTTCTTCCTTCCCTAGGAGACTGGAGGTGGGGGAGCCTCAGCCAATCGAAGAAAGAGAGGCTGGACTCAGTAGCTCCGCTGTACAATAGAGAGAGCCTGGCAAAGCAAGCTATTCCTCCCCAAGGGAGGATCCTCAGCCAATGGAGAAAACAGAGGTTTTGCTCTGTAGCTCTGCTGTGCAACAGAGAGAGCCTGACAAAGCAAGCTATTCCTCCCCAAGGGAGGATCCTCAGCCAATAGAGAAAACAGAGGTTTTGCTCTGTAGCTCTGCTGTGCAATTTAGCAAGCCTGGGAAAGCAAACTGAACATAAGAACATAAGAGAAGCCATGCTGGATGAACATAAGAGAAGCCATGCCACACACACACACACACGCACACACGCACTGTGGCTAATAGCCACTGATGGACCTCTGCTCCATTTTTTTATCTAATCCCTGCTATGCAGAAAGAAGCAAGATACAGGGAGAAGGACACAGACAAAAAGGTGTGAGCCGGAGGCTAAAAATCTGTGAGCTAGCTCACACTCACTCAGCTTAGAGTGGGGGTGTCAAACATGCGGTTTGGGGGCCGAATCAGGCCCCCGGAGGGCTCCTAACAGGCCCCCGAGCGACTGGCTGTCATCTGTGGGTCAGCCATAGCCATCTGGGAGAACTGGGTTTGATTCCCCACTCCTCCACTTGCACCTGCTGGAATGGCTTTGGGTCAGCCATAGCTCTCTTATCTGGGAGAACGGGGTTTGATTCCCCACTCCTCCACTTGCAGCTTCTGGAATGGCCTTGGGTCAGCCAAAGCTCTGGCAGAGGTTGTCCTTGAAAGGGCAGCTTCTGGGAGAGCTCTCTCAGCCCCACCCACCTCACAGGGTATCTGTTGTGGGGGAGGAAGGGAAAGTAGATTGTAGGTCACTCTGAGACTCTGTCCTTGAAAGGGCAGCTGCTGTGAGAGCCCTCTCCAGCTCCACCTACCTCACAGGGTGACTGTTGTGGGGGAGGAAGGTAAAGGAGATTGTGAGCCGCTCTGAGACTCTTAAGTGGAGGGCGGAGTATAAATCCAATCTTGTCGTCTTCTTCTTCAGGTTACCTGAGCCATTTGTTTTTTTTTTTTAATAATAGATTTTATTTTATTGAATCCAATCCAATACAAAGGGAATACAGGGAACACAGGGGAAATAAATAACAGAAATATAAATCTAACATACAAGAATCCAATTTAAATTGTTGGATGCATACAACAATTTACAAAAACAATACATAATATGCTAGGTGTTAAGAATTAAGAAAAGGCCTGCAATTCATTCTGTTAGGCAAGAAGGAAATATTCCCAAAGAATTCCAAAACCGGGGCCCAAAGCAAAGCATAATCTGTAGCCAGATCAGTATCATTTCCAAAGAAAGGTTTATCCATTTTCTTACCCATTACATACTGGTCCCATAACTTATCATACCACAGTTCAGTCGTGGGGGTATGTGGACATATGAACATATGAAGCTGCCTTATACTGAATCAGACCTTTGGTCCATCAAAGTCAGTATTGTCTTCTCAGACTGGCAGCGGCTCTCCAGGGTCTCAAGCTGAGGTTTTTCACACCTATTTGCCTGGACCCTTTTTTGGAGATGCCGGGGATTGAACCTGGGACCTTCTGCTTCCCAAGCAGATGCTCTACCACTGAGCCAGCGTCCCTCCCCGATTCCCAAGATTTTTGTAATAGTCCCAAGTTTTTGTAATAGTCATACGAGCTATCGCCAACATCGTTGAGATTAAAAATTTCTGCTCTTTACTCACCGATCTATCAGGCCCTCTCACTATTTCCCCCCTGAGCACCAGGAAGACAGAACATCACTGCCCCAGATAGAGTGTTCCCTTTAGACCTTGTGGCAAACAGCCACCTAGAACATAAGAGAAGCCATGTCGCATCAGGCCAAGATATCAAGTAAAAGAAGTTTAAAATCGACTGGAATGGTTAGATCGAATATAAGTTTTATTTGCTCTGCCACTTTATTCCAAAAGTTTGACGCTGTTGGACATTCCCACCACATATGATACCACCTGTGAATTCAGGGGGACGTCTTTGTGAGTTTCCTGCATTGTACAGGGGGTTGGACTAGATGACCCCGGAGCTCCCTTCCAGCTCTAAGATTCTAGGATACCCATGGCCTTTTTTTTGAGCAAGAACGCACAGGAACGCAGTTCTGGCTGGCTTGGCATCAGGGGGTGTGGCCTGATATGCAAATTATTCACCCGCTAGGCTTTTTCTACACAAAAGCCCCGTGGGAAACAATGGTGACATCAGAGGGCCTGATATGCAAATGAGTTCCTGCTTGGCTTTTTCTACCAAACCCCCCCTGATGATACCACTTTAGTTTTACAATTCCTCCAACCATCTGGACTTGAGACCCCAGAGTTTTTCCTCATCATGACAGGGTCTAAATACCAAAGTGAATACATCTGAGCGCAAACGGATCCTCTTCTTTGCAAAACGCAGCCTGGAAACGCATCGGCTGTTAGCGGCGCTCTCTGCATGTCCTTTGCTTGCGTATCGGACCTGTGGAGCTTCTCTGAGCTGCCTGCCGGATCCTGACCTTGCCTGCGAGTGCTTGTTTGGGCCACATCCTACCCAGCTGACGTCGCGAGACTCCTGCGGCTTTGGGAAGAGCTGAGCACCAGCCTCCCAAAGAGGCCTGCCCCGTTCCAGCCTCCTCTTCTCCGGGCCTGAATGCCACCCCGAGTCTGAGAGGCAGGGTGCATGGGGAGCAACAAAACAGCGAGCGCGCCGTGCTGAACTCCTGGGCCGGGGCTAAACTCCGATCTTTTCTTCCCTTTGCAGCTTGCAACCCGAATGCCTGCCGGGCGATGGGGAGGGGGCTGCAACCCAAGGGGGTCCGCGTGAAGGAAGTGGCCGATTTCAAGGTCTACACGAAAGGAGCTGGCACCGGGGAGCTGAAAGTCACGCTCAAGGGGCCCAGTAAGTACCCCAGCCTCTCTTAGGGTGGCCAAGCACAATTCAAGGAACAGCAGGGGACTTTGGGGGTGGAGCTGGGAGACATTGGGGGTGGGGTCAGGAGCAAGCATGTGACAAGCACAATTGAACGCCAAAGAGAGTTCTGGCCATCAGATTTAGAGGGACTGCACACCAGTTTGGTGCAGCGGTGAAGTGCGCGGACTCTTTATCTGGAAGAACCGGGTTTGATTCCCCACCCCTCCGCTTGCAGCTGCTGGAATGGCCTTGGGTCAGCCAGAGCTCTCTTATCTGGGAGAACCGGGTTGGATTCCCCACTCCACCCCTTGCAGCTGCTGGAATGGCCTTGGGTCAGCCAGAGCTCTCTTAACTGGGAGAACCGGGTTGGATTCTCCACTCCTCCCCTTGCAGCTGCTGAAATGGCCTTGGGTCAGGCAGAGCTCTCTTACCTGGGAGAACCGGGTTGGATTCCCCACTCCTCCGCTTGCAGCTGCTGGAATGATCCTGGGTCAGCCAGAGCTCTCTTATCTTAGAGAACCGGGTTTGATTCCCCACTCCTCCACTTGCAGCTGCTGGAATGGCCTTGGGTCAGTCATAGCTCTCTTATCTGGAAGAACCGTGTTTGATTCCCCATTCCTTCACTTGCACCTGCTGAAATGGCCTTGGGTCAGCCAGAGCTCTCTTATCTGGGAGTACCAGATTTGATTCCCCACTCCTCCACTTGCAGCTGCTGGAATGGCCTTGGGTCAGCCAGAGCTCTCTTACCTTGGAGAATTGGGTTTGATTCCCCACTCCTCCACATGCAGCTGCTGGAATGGCCCTGGGTCAGCCATAGCTCTCGCAGGAGTTGTCCTTGAAAGGGCAGCTGCTTTGTGAGCCCTGTCAGCCTCACCCACCTCACAGGGTGCCTCTTGTGGGGAAGGGAGATAAAGGAGATTGTGAGCCGCTCTGAGACTATAAATGTACGATCTTCTTCTTGAGAACCAGTTTGGTGTAGTGGTTAAGTGTGCGGACTCTTATCTGGGAGAACCGGGTTTGATTCCCCACTCCTCCACTTGCAGCTGCTGGAATGGCCTTGGGTCAGCCAGAGCTCTCTTATCTGGAGAACCGGGTTTGATTCCCCACTCCTCCACTTGCAGCTGCTGGAATGGCCTTGGGTCAGCCAGAGCTCTCTTATCTGGGAGAACTGGGTTTGATTCCCCACTCCTCCACTTGCAGCTGCTGGCATGGCCTTGGGTTAGCCAGAGCTCTCTTATCTGGGAGAACCGGGTTTGATTCCCCACTCCTCCACTTGCAGCTGCTGGAATGGCCTTGGGTCAGCCAGAGCTCTCGCAGGAGTTGTCCTTGGAAGGGCAGCTGCTGTGAGAGCCCTCTCAGCCCCACCCACCTCACAGGGTGTCTGTTGTGGGGGAGGAAGGTAAAGGAGATTGTGAGCCGCTCTGAGTCTCTGATTTAGAGAAAAGGGCGGGGGTATAAATCTGCAGTCTTCGTCTTCTTCTTCTTTTCAGTGCCTACCCTCCATTTGGAAAGAAGGAAGGGTAGGGGCCCATTCTTTTGTGGTTCATAGATTTGGACCCCCTGGCCCAATCTTTTTGAAACGTGAAGGGGTGTCAGGGGTGCGTGGCATATGCAAATGAGTTATGTAACTAAGTTATGCTAAGGAGCCCCAGCACCTCTTTTCCTACTAAACGTCCCCTGCCCTGTTGAAATCCCTCCTGTGACCAAACCCCCCCTTTCCCTGGGCTCAACCCAATCTCCAGGAATTTTCCAACATTGAGCTGGGAATTCTTATTGAATAGCGACTGGGGTTCTGCGAATAGGAATGAGTGTTTTGCTGCCCTCTCTGCTCACCCTTCCTGCCTCTCCACCCTTTTCCTTACAGAAGGCACAGAGGAGCCAGTGAAGGTTCGGGACGTTGGCGATGGAGTGTACGAGTGTGACTATTACCCCATGGCGCCCGGGAAGTACGTGGTGTCCATCACATGGGGGGGCTACGCTATCCCAAGAAGGTAAGCCCATAGCTGTGTGTGGGGTGCAATTCTACACAGGCAGAAAAAGTGGCGTTGGTGGCAGAGTTTAACAAAAAAGCTTTTAAAAACATATATTCAGCATCTACTCCTTGTAAGAACGTAGAACGTAAGAGAAGCCATGTTGGATCAGGCCAGTGGTCCACCCAGTTCAATACTCTGTGTCACATAAGAACATAAGAGAAGCCATGCTGGATCAGGTGAATGGCCCATCCAGTCCAACACTCTGTGTCACATAAGAACATAAGAGAAGCCTTGTTGGATCAGGCCAGTGGCCCATCCAGTCCAACACTCTGTGTCACAGAAGAACATAAGAGAAGCCATGTTGGATCAGGCCAGTGGTCCACCCACTTCAATACTCTGTGTCACATAAGAAGAGAAGCCATGTTGGATCAGGCCAGTGGTCCACCCAGTCCAACACTCTGTGTCACATAAGAAGAGAAGCCCTGTTGGATCAGGCCAGTGGCCCCTTCAGTCCAACACTCTGTGTCACATAAGAACATAAGAGAAGCCCTGTTGGATCAGGCCAGTGGCCCCTTCAGTCCAACACTCTGTGTCACAGAAGAACATAAGAGAAGCCATGTTGGATCAGGCCAGTGGTCCACCCACTTCAATACTCTGTGTCACACAGTGGCTAAAACCTAAGGGCCATCAGAAGGTCCACCAGCAGGGCCAGAACTCCAGAAGCCCTCTCACTATTTCCCCCCAAGCACCAGGAAGACAGAACATCGCTGCCCCAGATAGAGTGTTCCCTTTAGACCTTGTGGCAAACAGCCACCTAGAACATAAGAGAAGTCATGTTGGATCAGCCCAGTGGCTCATCCAGTCCAACATTCTGTGTCACACAGTGGCCAAAACCCAGGTGCCATCAGGAGGTCCACCAGTGGGACTAGGACACTAGAAGCCCTCCCACTGTTGCCCCCCCCCCCGCAAGCACCAAGAATACAGAGCATCACTGCCCCAGGCAGAGAGTTCCAACAGTACCCTGTGGCTAATAGCCACTGATAGACCTCTGCTCCATATGCTTATCCATTCCCTCTTGAAGCTGTCTATACTTGTAGCCACCACCACCTCCTTTTGGCAGTGAATTCATCTGTTAATCACCCTTTGGGTGAAGAAGTTCTTCCTTTTATCCATTCTAACCCGACTGCTCAGCAATTTCATTGAATGCCCACGAGTTCTTGTATTGTGAGAAAGGGAGAAAAGGACTTCTTCCTCTACCTTCCCTATCCTGTGCATAATCTTGTAAACCTCTCTCATGTCACCCCGCAGTCGACGTTTCTTCAAGCTAAAGAGCCCCAAGCGTTTTAACCTTTCTTCATAGGGAAAGTGTTCCAATCCTTTCATCATTCTAGTTGCCCATTTCTGGACTTTCTCCAATGCTATAATATCCTTTTTGAGGTGCGGCGACCAGAACTGCACACAGTACTCCAAATGAGACTGCACCATTGATGTATACAGGGGCGTTATGATACTGGCTGATTTGTTTTCAGTTCCCTTCCTAATAATCCCCAGCATGGCGTTGGCCTTTTTTATCGCAGCCTCACACAGTCTCGACATTTTCAGTGAGTTAAAACAAATGCATGAACCGAAATGCTCACGCGGTCCTCGGTCGTCTCCTTCCTGTCTTCCAGCCCCTTTGAGGTGCAGGTGGGGCCGGAGGCCGGCCTGCAGAAGGTCAGGGCCTGGGGACCTGGCTTGGAGACTGGCATGGTGGGGAAGTCGGCCGACTTTGTCGTGGAGGCGATTGGCACAGAAGTGGGCACCCTGGGTAAGTGGGAGCTGCTGTGAGAATTCTGGGCTCAGAGGAGCCACCCCGGGCTAGGCTGGGGACGTGGGGGAGGGTAAGAATCATAGAATCAGAGAGTTGGAAGGGACCTCCAGGGTTATCTAGCCCAAGCGGTTTTTAGGTACGAATGCACACGAGTGCCGTTCCAGCTGGCTTGGTGTCAGGGCTGTGTGGCCTCGCATGCAAATGAGTTCCTGCTGAACCTTTTCTATCCAAAATCCCTATGTGAAACAACGGTGATGTCGGGGTGTGTGGCCTCACATGCAAATGAGTTCCTGCTCAGCCTTTTCTCCGAAAAAGCCCGGTGTGAAACAATGGCGATGTCAGGGGTGTGGCTTAATATGCAAATGAGTTCTTGCTGGGCTTTTCCTCCCAAAATTGTGGTGTTGCGGAGTGTGGCTTAATATGCAAAATGAGTTCTCGCTGGGCTTTTCCTCCCAAAATCGTGGTGTCGTGGGGGGTGTGGCCTAATATGCAAAATGAGTTCTCGCTGGGCTTTCCCTCCCAAAATCGTGGTGTCATGGGGGTGTGGCCTAATATGCAAAATGAGTTCTCGCTGGGCATTTCCTCCCAAAAGTGTGGTGTTGTGGGGGTGTGGTCTAATATGCAAATGAATTCCGGCTGGGCTTTTTCAACAAAAAAAGCCCTGCGTGAAACAACGGTGATGTCAGGGAGTGTGGCCTAACGTTTAATTAATTAATTAATTGATTGATTGATTGATTTCTGTGGATTTCTATTCCACCCTTTCCCATAAGGTCTCAGGGTGGATTCCCACATATCGCACAATTAAAACCAACAATACATCCATAGATAAATAAGAAAACAATTAAACAGTTAAGACATTTTAAGAGTTAAAATTTAAGACAGTTGTGAGAAAGGTGGAATACTTCTTTCTCCACTTTCTCCATCCCATGCATAATCTTGTAAACTTCTGTCACGTCACCCCGCAGTCGATGTTTCTCCAAGCTATAGAGCCCCAAGAGTTTTAACCTTTCTTCATGGAAAAAAACCTAACTTCGCTTCAGACAATCCATAACAATTAGAAAAGGTTTGATTATGCAGTCCCGCACTTCCCCATAAAAATCACAATAAAGTAAGATGTGGGCGACCGTTTCAAGGTGCCTTCTATTACATGGGCAGACTCTATCCTGATAAGGGATGTTGGCAAACCTCCCAGACAATACCGCTGAGGGTAGAACATTGCGTCTTGCTGACATAAAAGAGCGGCGTAACTGGGGTGAAGTAATCTGGGAAAGGCAGGCAGCAGGCAGCCCACGATCTGGGAAGATACCAAATGCTAAAGGGGAACAAGTTTTATGTCCAGAAGAACAAAGGGACTGTTTCTCAATATCTAAAATCCTCTGTTTCAGGATTCTGAATGCCTGCGTTTCACTTCGCATACAGAGGTTGTCCAAGGGTACACCTATGGAACGTTTTCTTCTGGATCTGACTATACCAAGTGGAAACGAAGGCATCCGCTAGCATCATATGGATATAACTAGCAGGGTCTAGCCCTAAAGTGTAGGCGTAGCCAAAACTTTATAGTTAGTAGCCTGGGCGTGTAAGAAAGGGCCACGAGAACCACAGTGATGAACCCCTTCCTGCTCTCCTTCTCATGATCTGCCTAATTCCCAGAATCGTAGAGAAGCCTAGAGTTCCGCAGGACAAAGCGACTTATACAACAACCCAAAAAAAAACCCCTGTGGAAAATAACGAATAAATCATGAAAATTACTTCAAAAATAGAATTAATTAATTCTTAAACACCACAACATCACATATTATTGCATATTAACAAGAATTCATGAATGCAAGGTATAAAGCGCAGAGAATAAATTTTCCAAAGTGCTTGCAATTAATCTTGCCCCTTGCCAACTTAAGACGCTCGAAGACTATTCACCCGACTAGACAGTAAAGCCTGTGGGCGCTGGGTGCAGATAAGTGGAATACGTCTCTCAGATGAAGACACTTGAAACAGTATGACAGGCTTTCCTGTTAGAGGCTGATGACTATCCACTATATATCAAACTCCTTTAAAGGATGGAAGTCTAAAGTAACGTCTTAAAATCAAAAGCCTTTTTTTCCAGAAAAACGAGAACTATCTGCGTTTGCAGCACGGTTGACCCTGGCGCTTTATTCGTCCCGCGGAGTCGGGTGAATAGTCTTCGAGCGTCTTAAGTCGGCAATGGACGTGATTAACTGCAAGCCCTTTTGAAAATTTATTCTCTGCGCTTTATGCCTTGTATTCATGAATTCTTGTTAATTTGCAATAATATGTGATGTTGTAGTGTTTAAAAATTAATGAATTAATTCTATTTTTGAAGTAATTTTCATGAATTTATTCATTATTTTCCACAGTTTTTTTGTGCTGTCGTAGAATTCCCATTGCTGTCAGAAGGCCATCTAGTCATTGAGGGTTGCCAACTCCAGGCTGGAAAATTCCTGGAGCTCTGGGGATGGAGCCCTCTGACTCCGCCGCTTGCCTCTCTTCCCCCCCCTGCAGGCTTCTCCATCGAGGGCCCCTCCCAGGCCAAGATCGAGTGTGACGATAAGGGCGACGGCTCCTGCGACGTTCGCTACTGGCCCACAGAGCCGGGCGAGTATGCCGTGCACGTGATCTGCGACGACGAAGATATCAAGGACAGCCCCTTCATCGCCCACATCCTGCCCGCCACCAACGAATACTTCCCTGAGAAGGTAGGCAGGCCTTCCCGGGCATGGGCAGCCAATCAGGGATCCTAGCAGTGTTCCCGCCTGCTCTGGCCCAGCCAATCAGGGCTGACCTGCCCTGCTCCACCTTGAACGAGCATGGATGAGAAGTCGTCACAGGGCGGCCAATCAGAACAGCAGCTGCCCAGGCCTCATTTGGATTTGCGAGGTTTTAGGGTGGCTGAAATGACCACTGATCTCCAGCCGATTCTGATCGGTTTTCCTGGAGGAAATGGCTGCTTTGGAGACTGGACTCTATGGCATTATACCCACCTCACCAAACCCTGCCCTCTCTCTGCTCCTCCTACCAAAGTTCCCGGGAATTTCCCCAACCTACAGTTGCCAAACCTGCCTATATATCAGGGGTGTCAAACATGTGGCTCGGGGGCTGAATCCGGCCCCCGGAGGACTCCTAACGGGTCCCTGAGCAACTCACTCTTGTCTGCTTCCTTCTCCCTCTCTCTTGCTTCCCTCTGCATCACAGCTTGCTTTGCCAGACTTGCTCAATCGCACAGGAGCTACAGAGCAAAACCTCCGTTGGTTAAGGCTCTCCCTTGGGGAGGAAGGAGGGACGGATAGCTTGCTTTGCTAGGCTCTCTCAATCGCACAGCAGAACTACTGAGCCAGGCCTCCCTTCCTTCTATTGGCTGAGGCTCCTCCCCATCCTGGAGAGGGAGGGAAAGAGCCAGAGCTTCTTTTGCCCAGTTCCCTGGATCCCACGGGAGAAATGAAATGAAAGCACCTTTAAGACCACTGAGTGCTAATGTTTTAAGCATGTTTTATTATAATTTTTTTAAAAAAAAAAACCCTTTAGATGTGTTTGCCTGTGTCCTTTAAAAGGTTTATATCTCTGCTACGTAATTTTAAATAGGTACACACATGGCCCAACACGACCTGGCCCAACACGGTCTCATTTATAGCAGATTTGGCCCTCATAACAAATTAGTTTGACACCCCTGCTAAATACTCTTTGTCAAATGAAGCATACAATGAATTCTTATGCCTGGTTTTGCCACTAGTGGGAGGAGTGAGGGACGCTGAAATCTGGCTCCCATCCAGCCCAGACACCCCATGTGGGGCTGAGAGAGCTCTGACAGAAACTGCTCTTGAGCAGAAACAGCCCTGAGAGAACTGTGGCTGACCCAAGTTCACATCAGCAGGTGTATGTGGAGGAGTGGGGAATCAAACCTGGTTCCCTCAGATAAGAGTCTGCGCACTTTACTGCTGCACCAATAATGGCAATACTGAGCTTTCATAAGTCTCAGCTCACTTCTTCAGATATTCTCAGGGGTGTCAAACTTATTCTGCCTGCTCAAAAACTTCAGAGGAAGAAGAGATTGGATTTATACCCCTCCTTTCACTACCTGAAAGAGCCCCGTGGCGCAGAATGTTAAAACTGCAGTCCTGCAGTCCTAAGCTCTGCTCACAACCTGAGTTTGATCCCTGGAGGAAACTGGGTTTTCAGGTAGCTGGCTTAAGAACATAAGAGAAGCCATGTTGGATTAGGCCAGTGGCCCATCCAGTCCAACACTCTGTGTCACACAGTGGCCAAATACACACACACACACACACACACTGTGGCTAATAGCCACTGATGGACCTCTGCTCCATATTTTTATCTAACCCCCTCTTGAAGCTGGCTATGCTTGTAGCCGCCACCACCTCCTGTGGCAGTGAATTCCACATGTTAATCACCCTTTGGGTGAAGAAGGACTTCCTTCTAGGTTGACTCAGCCTCCCATCCTTCCGAGGTCAGTAAAAGGAGTCCTCAGCTTGCTGGGGGGAAAGTGTAGCTGACTGGGGAAGGCAATGGCAAATCACCCTGTCAAAAGTCTGCCGTGAAAACGTTGTGAAAGCAACGTCGCCCCAGAGTCGGAAACGACTGGTGCTTGCACAGGGGACCTTTCCTTTCCTTTCACTACCTGAAGGAGTCTCAGAGCATCTTACTGTCTCCTTTCCCTTCCCCTCCCCACAACAGACACCCCATGTGGGGCTGAGAGAGCTCTGACAGAAACTGCTCTTGGGCAGAAACAGCCCTGAGAGAACTGTGGCTGACCCAAGTTCAATCAGCAGGTGTATGTGGAGGAGTGGGGAATCAAACCTGGTTCCCTCAGATAAGAGTCTGCGCACTTTACTGCTGCACCAATAATGGCAATACTGAGCTTTCATAAGTCTCAGCTCACCTCTTCAGATATTCTCAGGGGTGTCAAACTCATTTGTTTTGAGGGCCAAATCTGACATAAATGAGACCTTGTCGGGCTGGGCCAGGCAAGGTTGGGCTGAGCCATTTCAGGCCGGGCCATGTGTGTCCCTATTTAACATTTGGTAGCAGAGGTATAAATTTTATAAAGAACACAGACAAACACAAATATATATTTTTAAAAAACTTAAAACGTTAGCACTCACTGGTCTTAAAGGTGCTTTCTTTGTATCTCTCCCATGGGATCCAGGGAACTGGGCAAAGGAAGCTCTGGCTCTTTCCTTCCTTCTCCAGGAGATCAGGAGAGGGCGGAGCCTCGGCCAATAGAAGGAAGAGAGGCTTGGCTCAGTAGCTCTGCTGTGGCTTAGAGAGCCTGTCAAAGCAAGCTGTTCTTCATTTGTTATGAGGGCCGAATCTGACATGAGACCTTGTCAGCCCGGCCATCTTGGGTCGGGCTGGGCCATGTGTGTACCTATTTAAGATTAGGTAGCAGAAATATAAACTATATAATAGACACAGACAAACACAACGTGGTTTTTCAAACACACTTAAAACATGCTTAAAACATTAGTACTCATTGGTCTTAAAGATGCTTTCTTTGTATCTCTCCCATGGGATCCAGAGAACTGGGCAAAGGAAGCTCTGGCTCTTTCCTTTCTTCCCCAGGGGACTGTGCGGGGGGGGGAGCCTCAGCCAATAGAAGGAAGAGAGGCTTGGCTCAGTAGCTCTGCTGGGCAATTGAGAAAGCCTGGAAAAACAAGCTATTCCTCCCCCCTTCTTCCCCAAGGGAGGAGCCTCAGCCAATGGAGAAAATAGAGACTTTGCTCTGTAGCTCCTGTTCAATTGAGCAAGCCTGGCAAAGCAAGCTGTGACACAGAAGGAAGCGAGAGAGAGGGAGAAGGAAACAGATGGCAGCCAATTGCTCGGGGACCTGATTGGAGCCCTTTGGGGGCCTGATTTGGCCCCTGAACTGCATTTTTGACACCCCTTAGCTAAATTTCCCCCCATCTTTTCTAGCATATCCTGGTATTCAGGAGGCATAGAGACTTGCCTTTATCTGAAAGAACAGAAAATGGCATTTTTAGGAAGCTGCATTAACATAAACATAAGAACATAAGAGAAGCCATGTTGGGTCAGGCCAATGGCCCATCCAGTCCAACACTCTGTGTCACACAGTGGCCAATACACACACACACACACATATATATACTGTAGCTAATAGCCACTGATGGATCTCTGCTCCATATTCTTATCCAATCCCCTCTTAAAGCTGGCTATGCTTGTAGCCGCCGCCACCTCCTGGGGCAGTGAATTCCACATGTTAATCACCCTTTGGGTGAAGAAGTACTTCCTTTTATCCGTTTTAACTTGTCTGCTCAGCAATTTCATCGAATGCCCAGGAGTTCTTGTATTGTGAGAAAGGGAGAAAAGTACTTCTTTCTCTACTTTCTCCATCCCATGCATTATCTTGTAAACCTCTATCATGTCACCCCGCAGTCGACGTTTCTCCAAGCTAAAGAGCCCCAAGAGTTTTAACCTTTCTTCACAGGGATAGTGTTCCAAACCTGTAATTGTTCTAGTTGCCCTTTTCTGGACTTTTTCCAATGCTATAATATCCTTTTTGAGGAGCGGTGACCAGAACTGCACACAGTATTCCAAATGGGACCGCACCATCGGTTTATACAGGGGCCTTATGATACTGGCTGATTTGTTTTCAGTTCCCTTCCTAATAATTCCCAGCATGGCGTTGGCCTGCATTCTATCCCACAAGCCTTTGGGAGATGCTGAATTCCAGCAGAGACGCTGCCCCGAACCGCTTCCTGAAGTGTTACCAGGGCTGGCCACGCCACTGCACAAACTAGGCGTTTGCCTAGGACACTGACCTTCTGGGGGCACCAAATTGGGTGTCCCCGTGTGACTCGGTGATGCTATCCGTAAGCCTTGCCTAGGGCGCCAGACAGTCAAAGTGTGTTGTAACGCCAGACATCACACCTCTTTGCAACTCTTGCAGGTGAAAGCGTTCGGCCCCGGCCTGGAGCCTGTCGGCTGCATCGTGAACAAGCCTGCGGAGTTCACCATCGACGCCAGAGGGGCAGGAAAAGCCGAGCTCAAGATCTACGCTCAGGTAAGCAGCGACGGTCAGTTCCGTGCCTTTGGCTGCTCCGCGTTCGCTTCCGTCTTGCCTGGTTGAGGGCGCGAACTGCAGCCTTCAGACACTGGTGGAAAGAGACAGAGAGAGAGTCCACAACTGCTAGTGAAGCCAGAGTGGTGCGATCCTTCCATCCTAAGACAAGGAAGTCGAGCAGAGGTGGCCAAGCTGCAGCTCAAGAGACGCATGTGGATCTTTCACACCCTGTGTGCAGCTCTTGAAGCTCCCACCGCCCCTTGCCTGGCTTGGAGAAGGCATTTCTCTCTTTAAATCATTTCTTCAAGCCAAGCCAGCTGCCTGCTTGGAGAATGCATTTAAAGTTAAAACTGCTTTCTTTCCACCTCTCCATCCCTCCATCTAATGTCCTCCCTTCCACCATCAGCAATTTCATTGAGTGTCCACGAATTCTTGTAATGGGAGAAAAGTATTTCTTTCTCTACCCTCTCTATGTTGGATCAGGCCAGTGGCCCATCCAGTCTAACACCCTGTGTCACAGTGGTCAAACCCGGGGGCCCTCAGGAGGTCCATCAGTCAGACCAAAACTCCAGAACGTCCCCCCATTCCCCCCCAAAAAAAAACTAAGAATACAGAGCATCACTTGCCCCAGACAGAGAGTTCCATCTATAAAAACATAAGAGAAGCCATGTTGGAAGCCAATGGCCCATCCAGTCCAGCACTCTGTGTCAAATAAGAACAGAAGAGAAGCCATGTTGGATCAGGCCAATGGCCCCTCCAGTCCAACACTCTGTGTCGCATAAGAACATAAGAGAAGCCATGTTGGATCATGCCAATGGCCCATCCAATCCAACTCTCTGTGTCACATAGGAACGTAAGAGAAGCCATGTTGGATCAGGCCAATGGCCCCTCCAGTCCAACACTCTGTGTCACATAAGAACATCTGAGAAGCCATGTTGGATCATGCCAATGGCCCATCCAGTCCAACACTCCATGTCACATAAGAACATAAGAGAAGCCATGTTGGATCAGGCCAATGGCCCATCCAGTCCAACACTCTGTGTCAAACAGTGACCAAGAAACCCAGGTGCCATCAGGAGGTCTACCAGTGGGGCCAGAACTCTAGAAGCCCTCCCGCTGTGCCGCCCCCCCCAGTCACCAAGAAGAGAGATCATCACTGCCCCAGACCTCCCATCAGGAGGTCAAGCAATGGGGCCAGATGTCCTCCTGCTGCTGCCCCCCCGAACACCAAGAATACAGTTGAACAAAGCAGGAGACAAGTGGCACCTTTAAGACCAACCAAGTTTTATTCAGAACGTAAGCTTTCGTGTGCTCTCTAAGCACACTTCATCAGACGAGGGGATCAGGTATTGTGGGATGAAATACAATGAGTTTGTTGATTAAGTCTGCAGACTGATCACATGGTAAACCAGTGTGGCTCGGCCATTTGGTCTGGGTAGCCATAAAAGGTAATAAAGTCCTCTGCCAATTGGCGTTTCTGTAAATCTAGGTGAATCACAAAACGACGTGCATTTCCCTGTTCTAGTCCACCTGATTGTAGTCCACCAAGAATACAGAGCATCGCTTGCCCTTGATGGAGAGTTCCATATATTTTGTTGTTGTTCAGTCGCACAGTCGAGTCCGACTCTTTGTGACTCCATGGACAAAGTCATGCCAGGCCCTCCTGTCTTCTACCATCCTCCGAAGTCTGCTCAAATTCATGTTTGTTTCATCAGTAATAGTGTCCAGCCATCTCCTCTTTTGCCGTCCCCTTCTTCTTTGGCATCAGAGTCTTCTCCAGGGAGTGCTCCCTTCTCATTGGGTGGCCAAAGTATTGGAGCTTCAGCTTCAGCATCTGACCTTCCAGTGAACAATGTGGGTTGGTTTCCCTTAGGACTGACTGATTGGATCTTCTTGCAGTCCAAGGGACTCTCAAGAGTCTTCTCCAGCATATACCCGGTGACTAATAATAGGTTCTTCATTCCAGGATGCAGAAGGCGTCCCCATTAACATCAAGGTGAAAGACAACGGTGACCACACCTTCTCCTGCGTATATGTCCCCACTAAGCCCATCAAGCACACCATCATCATCAGCTGGGGGGGCGTCAACATCCCCAAGAGCCCCTTCCGGGTAAGCAACCAGCGCTAGAGTGACACCTGCTGGTCTTCCAGGGCAATTGCCGTAGCCCATCCAGCTCAGCATCTAGCCTTCATATGGCGGGGGGGTCAGCTTCAGGCGATTCCGGCAGCTGCAAGCGGAGGAGTGGGGAATCAAACCTGGTTCTCCCAGATAAGAGTCCGCACACTTCACCGCTACACCAAATTGGCTCTCAGATATCACCCTGTAAGGTGGCTGGAGCTGACAGAGCTCTGACAGAAGCTGCCCTTTCGAGGACAACTCTGCCAGAGCTACGGCTGACTCAAGGCCATTCCAGCAGCTGCAAGTGGAGGAGTGGGGAATCAAACCTGGTTCTCCCAGATAAGAGAGCTGTGGCTGACCAAACACCATTCCAGCAGGTGCAAGTGGAGGAGTGGGGAATCCAACCTGGTTCTCCCAGATAAGAGAGCTCTGACTGACCTAAGGCCATTCCAGCAGGTGCAAGTGGAGGATTGGGGAATCCAACCTGGTTCTCCCAGATAGGAGTCCGCACACTTCACCGCTACACCAAACTGGCTCTCAGATATCACCCTGTAATGTGGCTGGAGCTGACAGAGCTCTGACAGAAGCTGCCCTTTCAAGGACAACTCTGCCAGAGCTACGGCTGACCCAAGGCCATTCCAGCAGCTGCAAGTAGAGGAGTGGGGAATCCAACCTGGTTCTCCCAGATAAGAGAGCTCTAGCTGACCCAAGGCCATTCCAGCAGCTGCAAGTGGAGGAGTGGGGAATCCAACCTGGTTCTCCCAGATAGGAGTCCGCACACTTCACCGCTACACCAAACTGGCTCTCAGATACACCCTGTGAGGTGGGTGGGGCTGAGAGAGCTCTGACAGAAGCTGCCCTTTCAAGGACAACTCCTGCAGGAGCTCTGGCTGACCCAAGGCCATTCCAGCAGCTGCAAGTGGAGGAGTGGGGAATCAAACCCGATTCTCCTATATAAGAGTCCACACACTTAACCACTACACCAAACTGGCTCTCTTCAGTTGATCAAAGGCTTAGCTCAAGGATGAGTCATTGCTCAGTTGCACGTGGGATTGATAGCCTATGAACCTCCCTTCTCCTCCCGGCAGGTGAATGTCGGGGAAGGAAGCCATCCTGACAAAGTCAAGGTATATGGACCCGGAGTTGAGAAGACGGGGCTGAAAGCCAACGAGCCAACCTATTTCACAGTCGACTGCAGCGAGGCTGGGCAAGGTAAGGGAGGTGTCGAAGGGGAGGGGACTCTGACATCTCATTCATTGGCTGCTGCCCTGTCTGTCTTTCGGGCAATGTGAACCAATGTAAAGACGCAAAAGATTGGCTCCACCGTTCTGTCACTGTCAAAATAACGGATGGTTTTCCAAACACTATTATTTCTTATGACACTAGTTTTAAGTAGAGAATGGTTACAATAACATTCATTAAAGGGCCCGCAGTGAAAGGTTACAGAAAATAATGGTTCAAGGGTTGGAACCCTTTCCCTAGGAAGAAATTTTAAAAACGCTTTGGGGCTCTTTAGCTTGGAGAAACGTCGACTGCGGGGTGACACGATCGAAGTTTACAAGATGATGCATGGGATGGAGAAGGTAGAGAAAGAAGGTCTTTTCTCGCTTTCTCACAATACGAGAACTCATGGGCATTCCATGAAATTGCTGAGCAGTCGGGTTAGAACGGATAAAAGGAAGTACTTCTTCACCTAAAGGGTGATCAACATGGGGAATTCACTGCCACAGGAGGTGGTGGCAGCTACAAGCATAGACAGCTTCAAGAGGGGATTGGATCAGCATCTGGAGCAGAGATCCCTCAGTGGCTATTAGCAACAGCGTATTGCCGAAACTCTCTGTCTGGGGCAGTGATGCTCTGTATTCTTGGTGCTTGCAGGGGGGAAACAGTGGGAGGGCTTCTAGTGTCCTGGTCCCACTGGTGGATCTCCTGATAGATTTTTTGATTACTGAGTGACACAGTGTTGGACTGGATGGGCCATTGGCCTGATCCAACATGACTTCTCTTACGTTCTTCTGTGACACAGAGTGTTGGACTGGATGGGCCACTGGCTTGACCCAATATGGCTTCTCTTATGTTCTTCTGTGACACAGAGTGTTGGACTGGATGCGCCATTGGCCTGATCCAACATGGCTCCTCTTCTGTTCTTCTGTGACACAGAGTGTTGGACTGGAGGGGCCATTGGCCTGATCCAACATGGCTTCTCTTATGTTCTTCTGTGACACAGAGTGTTGGACTGGAGGGGCCATTGGCCTGATCCAACATGGCTCCTCTTCTGTTCTTCTGTGACACAGAGTGTTGGACTGGAGGGGCCATTGGCCTGATCCAACATGGCTCCTCTTCTGTTCTTCTGTGACACAGAGTGTTGGACTGGAAGGGCCACTGGCCTGATCCAACATGGCTCCTCTTATGTTCTTATGTGACACAGAGTGTTGGACTGGAGGGGCCATTGGCCTGATCCAACATGGCTCCTCTTCTGTTCTTCTGTGACACAGAGTGTTGGACTGGAGGGGCCATTGGCCTGACCCAATATGGCTTCTCTTATGTTCTTCTGTGACACAGAGTGTTGGACTGGATGGGCCATTGGCCTGATCCAACATGGCTCCTCTTATGTTCTTATGTGACACAGTGTTGGACTGGAGGGGCCATTGGCCTGATCCAACATGGCTCCTCTTATGTTCTTATGTGACACAGTGTTGGACTGGATGGGCCATTGGTTTGATCCAGCATGGCTTCTCTTATGTGACACAGAGTGTTGGACTGGATGGGCCATTGGCCTGATCCAACATGGCTCCTCTTATGTTCTTATGTGACACAGTGTTGCACTGGATGGGCCATTGACCTGATCCAACAGGGCTTTTCTTATGTTCTTATGTGACCCAGTGTTGCACTGGATGGGCCATTGACCTGATCCAACATGGCTTCTCTTTTGTTCTTATGTGACACAGAGTGTTGGACTGGATGGGCCACTGGCCTGATCCAACATGACTTCTCTTACGTTCTTCTGTGACACAGAGTGTTGGACTGGATGGGCCACTGGCTTGACCCAATATGGCTTCTCTTATGTTCTTCTGTGACACAGAGTGTTGGACTGGATGCGTCATTGGCCTGATCCAACATGGCTCCTCTTCTGTTCTTCTGTGACACAGAGTGTTGGACTGGAGGGGCCACTGGCCTGATCCAACAGGGCTTCTCTTCCGTTCTTATGCGGAAGGCTTCAACACCTGAGTGGCGCACCGAGGCAGCCTTGGATTAAACCAACGTTGGATTAAACATTTAACGAATGTTGTTGTAACGATTCTCTATTTAGAATCAATTTCATAAGCAATAACAGTGTTTGAAAGACCATCCTTTATTTTGACAGTTGATAGCTCAGTGGAGACAATCTATTGTGCCTTTATACAGGTTGACCGGTTACCAAGGGTTTCCTTATGTTGTCTTTCAGGGGACGTGAGCATTGGCATCAAGTGCGCCCCGGGCGTGGTGGGGCCAGTGGAGGCAGACATCGATTTCGACATCATCAAGAACGACAATGACACGTTCACCGTCAAGTACACCCCGCCGGGCCCCGGGCGCTACACCATCATGGTGCTCTTTGCCAACCAGGTACGCAACAGGAGCGGGACTTCCTTGGATCGGATCCTTTCTTTCTGGGCACTTCTCTCCGCTCCTTCTGGCTTAGGTGTCTCCAGGGGTGGAATTCTAGCAGGAGCTCCTTTGCATATTAGGCCACAACCCGCTGATGTAGCCAATCCTCCAAGAGCTTACAATCCAAGAGCTTTTTTGTAAGCTCCAGGAGGATTGGTTGCATCAGGGGGTGTGGCCTAATATGTAAAGGAGTTCCTGCTAGAATTCTGCTACTGGGCCACACCTCCCTGATGTAGCCACTCCTCTGAGAGTTTACAGGGCTCATCGTGCAGGGCCTACTGAGAGCTCCAGGAGGATTGGCTGCATCAGGGGGTGTGGCCTAATAGGCAAAGGAGGTCCTGCTAGAATTCCTTACAGGGCTCCTCGTACAGGGCCTGCTGAGAGCTCCAGGAGGATTGGCTGCATCAGGGGGGTGTGGCCTAATATGCAAAGGAGGTCCTGCTAGAATTCCTTACAGGGCTCTTCATACAGGGCCTACTGGAAGCTCCAGGAGGATTGGCAGCATCAGGGGTGTGTGGCCTAATAGGCAAAGGAGGTCCTGCTAGAATTCCTTACAGGGCTCTTCATACAGGGCCTACTGGAAGCTCCAGGAGGATTGGCTGCATCAAGGGGGTGTGGCTTAAAAGGCAAAGGAGGTCCTGCTAGAATTCCTTACAGGGCTCTTCATACAGGGCCTGCTGGACGCTCCAGGAGGATTGGCTGCATCAGGGGTGTGTGGCCTAATAGGCAAAGGAGGTCCTGCTAGAATTCCTTACAGGGCTCTTCGTACAGGGCCTTCTGGAAGCTCCAGGAGGATTGGCTGCATCAGGGGGGTGTGGCCTATTAGGCAAAGGAGGTCCTGCTAGAATTCCTTACAGGGCTCTTCATACAGGGCCTACTGGAAGCTCCAGGAGGATTGGCTGCATCAAGGGGGTGTGGCTTAAAAGGCAAAGGAGGTCCTGCTAGAATTCCTTACAGGGCTCTTCATACAGGGCCTGCTGGACGCTCCAGGAGGATTGGCTGCATCAGGGGTGTGTGGCCTAATAGGCAAAGGAGGTCCTGCTAGAATTCCTTACAGGGCTCTTCGTACAGGGCCTTCTGGAAGCTCCAGGAGGATTGGCAGCATCAGGGGTGTGTGGCCTAATAGGCAAAGGAGGTCCTGCTAGAATTCCTTACAGGGCTATTCATACAGGGCCTGCTGTAAGCTCCAGGAGGATTGGCTACATCACAGGTGGGTGGTCTGATATGCAAAGGAGCTCCTGCTAGAATTCCATCCCTGGGTATCCCATCTTTTCTTCAAGCAAACCAGAGCGGCAAGGAGTCTTCCTTCCCCTTTTTCAAGCCTTGCATGACTTGGGACTTGAGAAAGAGAGAGAGAAAGAGAGAGAGAGAAAAAGAAAGAAAGAAAGAAAGAAAGAAAGAAAGAAAGAAAGAAAGAAAGAAAGAAAGAAAGAAAGAAAGAAAGAAAGAGAAAGAAAGAGAAAGGAGGGAGGGAGGGGAGAGAGAGAGGAAGAGAGGAAGAGAGAGAAAGAGAGAGAGAGAGAAAGGAAGGAAGGAAGAAAGAGAGAGAGAGAGAGAGAGAGAAAGAAAAAGAAAGAAAGAAAGAAAGAAAGAAAGAAAGAAAGAAAGAAAGAAAGAAAGAAAGAAAGAAAGAAAGAAAGAAAGAAAGAAAGACATTTTATTGTCACAACAACCCTGTGGGGTTAGGGTTGCCAAGTGCAATTCAAGAAATATTCTGGGGACTTTGGGGGTGGAGCCAGGAGACATTGGGGTTGGAGCCAGGAGCAAGGGTGTGACAAGAATAATTGAACTCCGAAGGGAGTTCTGGCCATCACATTGAAAGGGACCGTGCACCTTTGAAATGCCTTCCCTCCATTGGAAATAATGGATAGAGGTACCATTTTAGGGGCTCATGGAATTGGACCCCCTGGTCCGATCCTTTTGAAACTTGGAGGGTGTTTTGAGGAGTGGCATTGGATGCTGTGCTGCAAATTTGGTGCTTTTACCTCAGATACCCACATATCAATTCTCCATTATGCCCTATGGCAGGGGTGGCCCACGGTAGCTCTCCAGATGTGTTTTTTTGCCTACAACTCCCAACAGCCCCAGCTATTGGCCGTGCTGGCTGGGGCTGATGGGAGTTGTAGGCAAAAAAACATCTGGAGAGCTACTGTGGGCCACCCCTGCCCTATGGGAATTGGTCTCCATAGGGAATACCGGAGTTCCCAGCAGACATTCCCTTCACCGCTCTGCTTTCTGATGACCCTAAAGTGGGGGGAGGGCCTCCAAACTGGGGGATCCCCTGCCCCCATCTGGGGATTGGCAACCCTCTGTGGGGTAAACCAGGAGGTAGACAGAGCTGTGGCTGAGTGGAAGAGCCTCTGCTTGGCATGCAGAAGGTCCAGAGTTCGATCGTCAGCGTCTCCAAGAGCAGGCGGGGGGTGGGTGGGTGGGAAAGATTTCTCCCTGTGACTCCCTGAAGAGCCGCCGTCAGTCCGAGCAGACAAGAATGACCTCGATGGGCCGGTGATCTGATTTGATAGAAAGCGGTTTCGTGTGAAAGCAGAGCCTCTTACCTGCAATCGACTTAGGTACCTGTTCGGCCAGCCTTCACCGCCACGGTCCCTGCCTCAGGCCAGGCACACTGAAGCCCCTGTAACTGCTCATTTTTAAAAGCCTGCGTCCCCAAAAAGGGGCAGTAGAAAGAGAACCGCCAGGGTTGACGTCCCTCGACCCTGTCAAAGCCAGCGCAATTGTGGGACAGTGCCCCTCAGGCTAACAGTCTGACCTTCCCCCTCTTCTAGCATGGCCTTGGGTCAGCCAGAGCTCTCTTATCTGGGAGAACCAGGTTCGATTCCCCAATCTTCCACTTGCAACTGCAGGAATGGCCTTGGGTCAGCCAGAGCTCTCTTATCTGGGAGAACCGGGTTTGATTCCCCACTCCTCCACTTGCAGCTGCTGGAATGGTCTTGGGTCAGCCAGAGCTCTCTTATCTGGGAGAACCGGGTTTGATTCCCCACTCCTCCATTTGCAGCTGCTGGGATGGCCTTGGGTCAGCCAGAGCTCTCTTATCTGGGAGAACCAGGTTTGATTCCCCACTCCTCCACTTGCAGCTGCTGGAATGGCCTTGAGTCAGCCATAGCTCTGGCAGAGGCTGTCCTTGAAAGGGCAGCCGCTGAGAGAGCCCTCTCAGCCCTACCCACCTCACGGGTTGTCTGTTGTGCGGGAGGAAGGAAAAGGAGATTGTAGGCTGCTCTGAGACTCTGTGCTTGAAAGGGCAGCCGCTGTGAGAGCCCTCTCAGCCCCACCCACCTCATGGGGTGTCTGTTGTGGGGGAGGAAGGGAAAGGAGATTGTAGGCTGCTCTGAGACTCTGTCCTTGAAAGGGCAGCTGCTGGGAGAGCCCTCTCAGCCCCACCCTCCTCACAGGGTGTCTGTTGTGGGGAAGGAAGGTAAAGAAAATTGCGAGCCGCTCTGAGAATCTTCCAAGTGGAGGGTGGGATATAAATCCAATATCTTCTTCTTCTTCAGGAAATCCCCATCAGCCCTTTCCACATCAAGGTAGACCCTTCCCACGACGCCAGCAAGGTGAAGGCCGAAGGGCCTGGACTCAACCGGACAGGTGAGCCAAAGCTGAACAGAGAGGACGATGGGAAACTGCCCAGAAAGAAGTAATACACACTGGGAGTCCAGGACGGAATGGGTTTCCAAGGGCACGAGGGAGGAACTAAAAAGGCTTCGTAAGAAATCTGCCGGCAGCCTAGAATTCTTAGAGGGTGCTTTGGGCTCGGGGTGCCAACTTTGGCTTGGGAAGTTCCTGGAGGTTTGGGGGGGGGGTGGATCGGGGAGAGGGGTGGGCTTTGGGCAGGGGAGGGGAGGGGCCTCAGCGGGGTGCAATGCCGCATAAAGCCCACCCTTTTAACCAGCCATTTTCTCCAGGGGAGCCGATCTCCATCATCTGGGGATCAGCCATAATTCTGGGCGATCTCCAGACCGTGTCCAGAGGCTCAAACAACAAAGAGACACACCGAAGGGAGTGCTGAATAACCAAAATCAGACTGTGGATGAATTACTAATACAAGCGATTATGCAAAATTCATTTCAGATAGAAATGCAATATTGGAAACGGTCTCAAAGTGTGTTCTAACGCAACAGCGATGCAATACAATTTCATCCAGTCCAATGAAGTGCTTGTGCAAAAGGTCTCTATAGTCCGGAAAGACGATTTCCGCAAGCACTTTATACGTTAGTCTTTTCCATGCACCTCTTTTTTGTTGTTTGGTTTCTCCATTAGAGTGATATGTTTGATTTGCGGCTAAGGTTGATAGTCTTTTTGTCCAGAAGAGAGGTAGCGTTCTTTGCAAGCTTTGCCCTCACCGGTTTGGTGTCGTGGTTAACGAAGCCATGGACATGTGGTGTGAACGACCCTTCCGCTGAAATTTCATGAACACCTATTGGAATTGGCCCAGACCGGTTCATATCTGCCCACATGAGTTATATTATTATACTCAAATCTGTAATTGTATGTAATATGGGCAGATTTGGCTGTATTGTCATCCTGCTGGTTGTATATTGCTTTTACGGAGAATTGCATGTTTTTATTTCTATATTTATCTTTGGAAGCTGCCCTGAACTTGCTTCAGTAGCAAGCAGACTCTTATCTGGGAGAACCGGGTTTAATCCCTCATTCCTCCACATGCACCAGCTGGAGTGATCTTGGGTCAGTCACAACTCTGTCAGAGCTGTTCCTCTCAAGAACAGTTCTGTCAGAGCTCTCTCAGCCCCACCTACCATATAGGGTGTCTGTTGTGGGGAGGGGAAAGAAAATGAGTTTGTAAGCTGCTCTGAGGCGCCGAGTAAAGAGTAGGGTATAAATCCAATCTCTTCTTCTCCTCCTCCTTCTCCTTCTTCTTCCCAGGTGTGGAAGTTGGGAAGGCCCACCCATTTCACAGTGTTTACAAAAGGCGCTGGCAAAGCCAAGCTGGACGTCCACTTTGCAGGGGCCACCAAAGGCAGAGGTCGTACGAGACTTTGAAATCATTGACAACCATGATTATTCATACACCGTTAAGTACACGGCTGTGCAGCAGGTGAGATGGATTTTTTGCTCCTCTGCCTTCAGCCCAGTTCATTCCCACAGGGCCAACCCAGCACCGTCTTTGAGCACTCCTTCTAGTTCAGAGGTCCAACCTGTGGGCGCCTTAGAAGTTCTGACACAGTGTAGGGGGCACAGCCCCAAAATGGCTACCACAAAAGGTGGAGGCAGCCCCAAAATGGCTGCCACCAGAGGTGGAGCCAGCCACAAAATGGCTGCCACGTCTTACTTTCTGTCACATGGAAAAGATCTTGGGGCTGTGTTGGCAGGGGAGGGACGGTGGCTTAGTGGTAGAGCATCTGCTTGGGAAGCAGAAGGTTGCAGGTTCAATCCCCAGCATCTCCAACTCAAAAGGGTCCAGGCAAGTAGGTGTGAAAAACCTCAGCTTGAGACCCTGGAGAGCCGCTGCCAGTCTGAGAAGACAATACTGATTTTGATGGACTGAGGGTCTGATTCAGTATAAGGCAGCTTCATATGTTCAAAGCAATGTTTTCAAAATTCTGCCCAGCACATCCAATCAGTGTCCTGTCAGAAGTCTTGCTGGGCCAAAGCCCCACCTGGGCCTGCCCAGATTCTAAAAACACTTGGACACCAGGAATGGTGAGGGGGTCTAGAGACCAAGTCCTTATGAGGAAAGGTTGAAGGAGCTGGGGATGTTTAGCCTGGAGAGGAGGCGGCTGAGAGGTGATAGGATCACCATCTTCAAGTAATTGAAAGGCTGTCATCTAGAGGATGGTGCGGAATTGTTTCCCAGAAGGTCGGACCAGAACCAATGGGTTGAAATTAAATCAGAAGAGTTTCTGGCTTAACATTAGGAAGAACTTCCTGACAGTTTAGAGCAGTTCCTCAGTGGAATAGGCTTCCTGCTTGGGAGGTGGTGGGCTCTCTTTTCCTTGGAGGTTTTTCAACAGAGGCTAGATGGCCATCTGACAGCAATGATGATCCTGGGAATTTAAGGAGAGGTGTTTGTGAGTTTCCTGCATTGTGCATGGGGTTGGACTAGATGACCCTAGAGGTCCCTTCCAACTCTATGAATCTATATTCTATTAGGAAGAACTTCCTGACCATTAGAGCAGTTCCTCAGTGGAACAGGCTTCCTTGGGAGATGGTGAGCTCTCCTTCCTTGGAGGTTTTGAAACAGAGGCTAGATGGCCATTGGACAGCAATGAAGATCCTGTGAATTTAGGGGGAGGTATTTGTGGGTTTCCCGAATTGTGCAGAGGGTTGGACTAGATGACCCTGGAGGTCTCTTCCTTCTCTATGATTCTTGGAAAGGTGTTGGCTGGCTCTGTCTGTCACACCCCTGGGTATCATTTTGGGGACCCCTGGGCTAGAACATCCCCTCCCAGTATACACGTGCTGGTTTTGACTTGTATCTGTTTTCTCCCCCCCTCCCATACACTAGGGTAACATGGCAGTGACGGTCACTTATGGTGGAGATCCCATCCCGAAGAGCCCCTTCCCGGTGACCGTTGGCTCCTCCCCTCGACCTCAACAAGGTCAAAGTGCAAGGACTGAACAGCAGTAAGTGGAGAACTGGAGCAGTGGGGGTGGGGCAGAGCAGCGTTTGGGAGATGGGGTGGGAAGGGTGCCCTCCAGAGTTCTTTGCATTGCCCACTCCTCCACTTGCAAGCTGCTGGAATGGCCTTGGGTCAGCCAGAGCTCTGGCAGAGGTTGTCCTTGAAAGGGCAATTTTTGTCAGAGCTCTCTCAGCCCCACCTACCTCACAGGGTGTCTGTTGTGGGGACGGAAGGTAGAGGAGATTGTGAGCTGCTCTTGAGACTCTGAGATTCAGAATAAAGGGCGGGGGTATAAATCCAACACCATCATCTTCTTCGACCTAAGGGAAAGAGTGATTAAAAATACAGAGAGATAATTTAGAGTTGGCACCTGCCTCGTGTTCCTTGATGGGTTCTGGAAGGACAGTATTCTGCCTCCAAGAACTTACAGAGCTCTTAGTACAGGGCCTGCTGGAAGCTCCAGTAGGATTGGCTACATCAGGGAGGTGTGGCCTAATATGCAAAAGAGTTCCTACTCCAAAAAAGCCCTGCATTTTAGGCCACACACCCCCAGTGTAGCCAATCCTCCAAGAGCTTGCAGGGCTCTTCGCACAGGGCCTACTGAGAGCTCCAGGACGATTGGCTACATTGAGAGTGTGTAGCCTAATATGCAAAGGAGTTCCTGTTACAAAAAACCCCTGCATATTAGGCCACACCTCCCTGATGTAGCCAATCCTCCAAGAGCTTACAGGGCTCTTCGCACAGGGCCTACTAGGAGAGGCAGTTTGGAGAGCCAGTTTGGTGTAGTGGTTAAGTGTGCGGACTCTTATCTGGGAGAACCAGGTTTGATTCCTCACTCCTCCACTTTGCACCTGCTAGCATGGCCTTGGGTCAGCCATAGCTCTGGCAGAGGTTGTCCTTGAAAGGGCAGCTGCTGTGAGAGCCCTCTCCAGCCCCACCCACCTCACAGGGTGTCTGTTGTGGGGGAGGAAGGTAAAGGAGATTGTGAGCCGCTCTGAGACTCTTCGTAGTGGAGGGCAGGATATAAATCCAATATCTTCTTCTTCTTCTTCTACTATAAGCTCCAGGAGGGTTGGCTACATCAGGGAGAGGTGTGTGGCCTAATAGGCAAAGGAGTTCCTTCTACAAAAAAAGCCCCGCTTTAAACTTTTTTTGCCCCTTTGCCCACAGAGGTGGACGTGGGCCGTGACCAGGAATTTGCCGTCAACACGAAGGGGGGCCGGGGGGCAAGGCCAGGTGGACGTGAAGATCAGCTCCCCCTCTCGGCGTCCGATCCCCTGCAAAGTGGAGACGGGCACCACCAACGACATCCACTCTGTCAAGTACATGCCGCCTGAAGAGGGGCCTTACAAGGTGGACGTCACGTACGATGGGCACCCCGTGCCAGGCAGCCCCTTCTCGGTAGAGGCTGTCATGCCCCCGGACCCGTCCAAGGTGAGTAGCGGGCACTGAGCACTCAGGGGGAGGGCAAAAGGACATGCCTCCCCATTGGCCATCGTCCAAGGGTGTTAGTGGTCCTTTGGTTGTTACTAGGACCCCTGGAAGCAAGCAGACCAGCACAGCAGATCAGGCAGACACTTGGAAAGGCTTACTTTTTAGATGGTGTGTCTGTGCCTTTAAATCTAGGAGCCAGGCTGAGTGGGGGCGGGGTGAGCCAGCAGAACAACATGGCTGCTCCCAGTAGCTGTGAAAGCAGCCCAGACCCTCCGTTGTTTTACAGTCTTTTCAGAGGTCTTTTGCATAGCAAATAGAAACCTTTGGTTTCGCTGTGTTAGTCTGAAGAACTTGGAACTTCAGCAACTCGTGAGTCAACTGCCCCAGGGAGACCACACAAGTGTGGGATTGCAAACTTTATTTTGGCCTCTCTCTCTTTCCCCCCCGCCATGCGTGCGTGTGTGTATAAGAGAGAGAAAGAGAGTGAGAGTGTATGGGGGACGTGCAGCTGTTTGGGGATGAGGAAATGATGACCGTTTTCAGGGAAACTGCACTGCTGTATTTTTACTTATTTATTTGAGGGAATGTGAAAGCCTCCTAGCTTCACCCCCGAAGTCCCCAGATATTTTCTGAGTCAGACTTTGCAACCCTATGGACCTTTAAAAACAAGTCTAGCTCGCCACCTAGTGGTGCATAAGGCTAAAAGAACTAGAACTTCCGGCTGCCAGACGATCTCCTGGCTGTTCTACACACAATGGCGCACGATAATGATTGTTAATTATTTCCTGTTCCCCTTTGAGGTGTGTGCCTACGGACCAGGGCTGAAGGGCGGTTTCGTCGGCAAGCCCGCCCCTTTCACCATCGACACCAAAGGGGCCGGCACCGGGGGGCTGGGCCTGACCGTGGAGGGCCCCTGCGAAGCCAAGATCGAGTGCCAGGACAACGGCGACGGCTCGTGCTCTGTTTCCTACCTCCCTACGGAGCCGGGCGAATACGCCATCAACATCCTCTTTGCCAACGCCCACATCCCCGGCTCGCCCTTCAAGGCTGACATCAAGCCCGTCTTCGACCCCTCTAAGGTCACGGCCAGCGGGCCTGGGCTGGAGCACGGCAAGGTGGGCGAGGTGGCCACCTTCATGGTGGACTGCTCGAAAGCGGGCGACGCGGAACTGACCATTGAGATCATCTCCGACTCGGGGGTGAAGGCGGAGGTGCTGATCCAGAACAACAGCGACGGGACCTACAGTATCACCTACATCCCCTCCTTCCCGGGCACCTACACCATCACCATTAAATATGGCGGACACGCCGTGCCCAAGTTCCCCGCCCGCGTCAACGTTGACCCCGCTGTGGACACCAGCGGCGTGAAAGTCTTCGGACCGGGGGTGGAACCCCGAGGTGAGCTGCGGCCGATCGAAGAAGAAGACGGCAGATTTATACCCTGCCCTTCTCTCTTAATCAGAGACCCAGAGCAGCGTACAGACTCCTTTACTTTCCCACACACACAACAGGCACCCTGGGAGGTGGGTGGGGCTCAGAGAGCTCTCCCAAGAGCTGCCCTTTCAAGGACAACTCCTACGAGAGCTCTGGCTAACCCAAGGCCATTCCAGCAGCTGCAAGTGGAGGAGTGGGGAATCAAACCCTGTTCTCCCAGATAAGAGAACTATGGCTGACCCAAGGCCATTCCAGTGCAAGTGGAGGAGCTCCCAGATATGAGAGCTCTGGCTGACCCAAGGCCATTCCAGCAGCTGCAAGTGGAGGAGTGGGGAATCAAACCCGGTTCTCCCAGATAAGAGAACTATGGCTGACCCAAGGCCATTCCAGCAGCTGCAAGTGGAGGAGTGGGGAATCCAACCCGGTTCTCCCAGATAAGAGAGCTATGGCTGACCCAAGGCCATTCCAGCAGCTGCAAGTGGAAGAGTGGGGAATCAAACCCGGTTCTCCCAGATAAGAGAGCTCTGGCTGACCCAAGGCCATTCCAGCAGCTGCAAGTGAGGAGTGGGGAGATTGTGAGCTGCTTGGAGACTCAGATTCAGTGTGGAGGGCGGAATATAAATCCAATATCTTCTTCTTCACGATCTCTCCCAGGTGTTCTACGGGAGGTCACCACTGAGTTCACCGTGGACGCTCGTTCGCCTCACCAAGACGGGTGGCAGCCACATCAAGGTGCGCGTCCTCAACCCCTCAGGCGCCAAGACAGACACCTATATCACTGACAACGGAGATGGCACCTACCGTGTGCAATACACGCCCTACGAGGATGTAAGACCCCTTTATACCTCCAGCCCCGTCTCTGCGCAGGCTCCTCCTTCCTGTTTCCTGTTCCCCTGCAGCCCCTGGGTCCCTCTTTTATGTCCTAGCCTAGGCAGTTCTTTCCCCAACCAAATTCAGGCCAGGAGGATGAAGTCCGCCAATTTCTGCACCCATCGTTGCTTCGAACGGGGTCTATTGGCTAGAACCAGTGACTTTTGCAATCTGACTGGGAAGCAAATGAAATTCTGCCAGCCACCTACTTAAGCAAATTGATCCTGTCTGCATCTATTTAGCTGGGGAAGGTGTCACCCTACCAAACAAATATGTCAACTAATTGTATGCGTTTGAATCATTTAACCAAGTATGAGAAGGACTTCCCTTTCACATAATTACCGTTTTAAAACAGCAACATGCAGCTCAATTAATCAGGGATTATCTTTAATGAATCAGAAAAATAGTTAATTTATCACTAATCTGCCATCTTAGACATTAGAATCACGGAATCCTACCCCTGCACAATGCAGGAAACTCACAAACCCCTCCCCCTAAATTCACAGGATCTTCATTGCTGTCATATGGCCCTCTAGCCTCTGTTTAAAAACCTCCAAGGAAGGAGAGCCCACCACCTTCTGAAGAATCCTAGAATCCTAGAGTTGGAAGGGACCTCCAGGATCATCTAGTCCAACCCCCTGCACAATGCAGGAAATTCACAAACACCTCCCCCTAAATTCACAGGAACTTCATTGCTGTCAGATGGCCCTCTAGCCTCTGTTTAAAAACCTCCAAGGAAGGAGAGCCCACCACCTTCTGAAGAATCCTAGAGTTGGAAGGGGCCTCCAGGGTCATCTAGTCCAACCCCCTGCACAATGCAGGAAATTCTCAAACACCTCCCCCTAAATTCACAGGAGAGCCAGTTTGGTGTGGAGAGCCAGTTTGGTGTAGTGGTTAAGTGTGCGGACTCTTATCTGGGAGAACCGGGTTTGATTCCCCACTCCTCCACTTGCACCTGCTGGAATGGCCTTGGGTCAGCCATAGCTCTGGCAGAGGTTGTCCTTGAAAGGGCAGCTGCAGTGAGAGTCCTCTCCAGCCCCACCCACCTCACAGGGTGTCTGTTGTGGGGGGAGGAAGGGAAAGGAGATTGTGAGCCGCTCTGAGACTCTTCGGCGTGGATGGCGGGATATAAATACAATATCTTCTTCTTCTTCTTCATTTTCATTGCTGTCAGATGGCCACCTAGCCTCTGTTGAAAAACCTCCAAGGAAGGAGAGCCCACCACCTTCTGAAGAATCCTAGAGTTGGAAGGGACCTCCAGGGTCATCTAGTCCAACCCCCTGCACAATGCAAGAAACTCACAAACCCCTCCCCCTAAATTCACAGGACCTCATTGCTGTCAGATGGCCATCTAGCCTCTGTTGAAAAACCTCCAAGGAAGGAGAGCCCACCACCTTCTGAAGAATCCTAGAATCCTAGAGTTGGAAGGGACCTCCAGGGTCATCTAGTCCAACCCCCTGCACAATGCAGGAAATTCACAAATACCCCCTCCCACACACAACTGGCAAACTGAGGGAGGAGCCAAAGAGAGAGCCCTCTAACTAGCAAGGGGAGCCCGCTATGGGGTCTGGGCACGGAGGTAGGATGCTGCCCCTCTGACTCTCTGATCCCCCAGGTGTGCACCTTGTGGAAGTGACGTACGACGACGTGCCGGTGCCCAAGAGCCCCTTCCGTGTGGGCGTCACCGAGGGCTGCGACCCCAGCCGCGTGCGTGCCTACGGCCCCGGCCTCGAAGGCGGGCTGGTGAACAAGTCGAACCGCTTCACCGTGGAAACCAGGTAGCTGCGTCCTCCTTTCTTTCTCAAAGAGAAAGGGAAAGGATAAAGAAAAAAGTCTGTCTCACCTGATCTGTGGGGCCTCAGGGTAGCGAAGAAGGCAGGAGGGCCGAGTTTCAGGGATGCACGTTATAACGGTCCAATTAGCAAAACTGAAACATTACAGATTCAAAAGCATACAGGATTTAAAGCGCACAGGATCTGCAAAAAAAAGGTCGTCCCCTGTGCAAGCACCAGCCATTTCCGACTCTGGGGGTGACGTCGCATCATGACGTTTTCACGGCAGACTTTTTTTACGGGGTGGTTTGCAGCCCCGTGGTGCAGAGTGGTAAAGCAGCAGTACTCTGATCTGAACTCTCTGCTCACGACCTGAGTTCGATCCCAGCGGAAGCTGGTTCAGGTAGCCGGCCCAAGGTTGACTCAGCCTTCCATTCTTCCAAGGTCGGTCAAATGAGTCCCCAGCTTGCCGGGGGGGGGGGGGGGAGTGTAGATGACTGGGGAAGGCAAGGGCAAACCACCCCGTAAAAAGTCTGCCGTGAAAACGTTGTGAAAGCAACGTCACCCCAGAGTCGGAAACGACTGGCGCTTGCACAGGGGACTACCTTTACCTAGGAGCCCCGTGGCGCAGAGTGTTAAAGCTGCAGTACTGCAGTCCTAAGCTCTGCTCACGACCTGAGTTCGATCCCGGCGGAAGCTGGGTTTTCAGGTAGCCGGCTCAAGGTTGACTCAGCCTTTCATCCTTCCGAGGTTGGTCAAATGAGTACCCAGCTTGCCGGGGGGGGGGGGGGGGCAGGGAATGTAGATGACTGGGGAAGGCAATGGCAAACCACCTCATAAAAAGTCCGCTGTGAAAACATGAAAGCAGCGTCACCCCAGAATCAGAAATGACTGGTGCTTGCACAGGGGACCTTTTCTTTCCTTCCTTGCCCTTGCCTTCCCCAGTCATCTACACTTTCCCCCAGCAAGCTGGGGTACTCCTTTGACCAACCTCAGGAGGAGGGAAGGCTGAGTCAACCTTGAGCCGGCTACCTGAACCAGCTTCTGCTGGGATCGACTTCAGGTCGTGAACAGAGAGCTTGGACTGCAGTACTGCAGCTTTACCACTCTGCTCCACGGGGCTCCGCAAACCCGCTGCCAAATTTGCTCAAGGGTTCATGTTCCGTAAAATCTGTTTTCATTGCCACTGTGTTGAACTAGACGCTTGGAGCTGCTGGCAGAAACGACCGCGCCCGGATTCTGCATGAATGCGCTTGACCAGTCTCTTCCGTTTCTTTGCAGGGGGGCCGGGACAGGGGGTCTCGGCTTGGCTATCGAGGGCCCGTCGGAGGCCAAGATGTCTTGCAAGGATAACAAAGACGGAAGCTGCAGCGTTGAGTACATACCGTTCACACCGGGCGACTACGACGTCAACATCACCTTTGGGGGGCGCCCTATACCTGGTAGGTGGAGATGATGTGCAGGCTGGGGCACATCTAGGGTTGCTGAATCCAATTCAAGAATTGTCCAATTGTGCGATTGCAATAAAAAAGGCCAACGCCATGCTGGGAATTATTAAGAAGGGAACTGAAAACAAATCAGCCAGTATCCTAATGCCCCTGTATAAATCGATGGTGCGGTCTCATTTGGAATACTGTGTACAATTCTGGTGACCGCACCTCAAAAAGGATATTATAGCATTGGAGAAAGTCCAGAAAAGGGCAACTAGAATGATTAAAGGGCTGGAACACTTTCCCTATGGTTGAAACGCTTAGGGCTCTTTAGCTTGGAGAAACATCGACTGCAGGGTGACATGATAGAGGTTTACAGGATTATGCATGGGATGGAGAAAGAAGTACTTTTCTCCCTTTCTCACAATACAAGAACTCGTGGACATTCAATGAAATTGCTGAGCAGTCAGGTTAAAACGGATAAAAGGAAGTACTTCTTCACCCAAAGAGTGATTAACATGTGGAATTCACTGCCACAGGAGGTGGTGGCGGCTACAAGCATAGCCAGCTTCAAGAGGGGATTGGATAAAAATATGGAACAGAGGTCCATCAGTGGCTATTAGCCACAGTGTGTGTGTGTGTATATATATATGTGTGTGTGTGTGCGTGTGTGTATATATATATGTGTGTGTGTGTGCGTGCGCGCGTTTGTATATATATGTGTGTGTGTGTGCGCGCGTGTGTGTATATATATATGTGTGTGTGTGTGTGTGTGTGCGTGTTTGTGTGTATATGTGTGTGTGTGTGCGTGCGCGTGTGTGTATATATATGTGTGTGTGTGTATATATATGTGTGTGTTTGTGTGTGCGTGTGTGTGTATATATATGTGTGTGTGTGTGTATATATATATGTGTGTGTGTGTGTGTGTGTGCGCACGTGTGTGTGTATATATATATATATGTGTGTGTGTGTTTGTGTGTGTGTGTGTGTGTATATATACATATATGTGTGTGTGTGTGTGTGTGCGTGCGTCTGTGTGTATACACACACACATATACTGGCCATGGTTTGACACAGAGTGTTGGACTGGATGGGCCATAGGCCTGATCCAACATGGTTTCTCTTATGTTCTTAAGAAATATCTGGAGGCTTTGGGGGTGGAGCCTGGAGACATTGGGGGTGGAGCCAGGAGCAAGGGTGTGACAAGCATCACTGAACTCTGAAGGGAGTTCTGCCCATCACATTGAAAGGGACCGCACACCTTCTAAATGCCTTCCCTCCATTGGAAATGATGAAGGATAGGGGCACCTTCTTTGGGGGCTCATAGAATTGGACCCCCTGGCCCAATCCTTTTGAAACTTGGAGGGTGTTTTGAGGAGTGGCATTGGAGGCTATGCTGCAAATCTGGTGCCTCTGTCTCAAAAAGCAGCCCCCCTACCAGCCCCAGATATCTGTGGATCAATTCTCCATTATACCCTGTGGGAATCAGACTCCACAGGGAATCACGAAGTGCCCAGCAGACATTTCCCTTCCCCCCCCTGCTTTCTGATGACCCTGAAGTGGGGGGGAGGGCCTCCAAACTGGGGAATCCCCTGCCCCCACCTGGGGATTGGCAACCCTAGGCACGTCAGAGCCCAACAGGTCCGCCTTCGTCAGATGTTTGCAATGCCCAGATCACTCTACACTTTATTCTTGGAGATGCTGGGCTGTTGCATTGTGACTGTCACCTCCGAGGCTGATTTGTGTGTGCAAACGCGCCGTTATGGGCTTTGACGCTATGGACAGAGTCCCCAAGTCCCCTCGCATGCCAGGGTCTCGCTGCCAGTGGCTGGACATTGAGTGCAGAGCAATCAGAGTACAGGCATGCGTGCTTGAGCTGTTGGCGCATTGATGCAGAAATGGCTGAGCCAGCTTGGTGTGGTGGTTAAGTGCGTGGACTCCTATCTGGGGAGAAGCAGGTTTGATTTGGGGAGGGACGGTGGCTCAGTGGTAGAGCATCTGCTTGGGAAGCAGAAGGTCCCAGGTTCAATCCCCGGCATCTCCAAAAAAGGGTCCAGGCAAACAGGTGTGAAAAACCTCAGCTTGAGACCCTGGAGAGCCACTGCCAGTCTGAGAAGACAATACTGACTTTGATGGACCAAGGGTCTGATTCAGTATAAGGCAGCTTCATATGTCCATATGATTCCCCACTCCTCCACTTGCAGCTGCTGGAACGGCCTTGGGTCAGCCAGAGCTCTCGCAGAACTGTCCTTGAAAGGGCAGTTTTTGTCACAGCTCTCTCAGTCCCACCCACCTCACAGGGTGTCTGTTGCGGGGGGGAGGTAGATTGTGAGCTGCTCTGACACTCTGAGATTTGGAATGAAGGGTGGGGTATAAATCCAATATCTTCTTCTAAAGAGAGCCAGTTTGGTGTAGTGATTAAGTGTGTGGACTCTTATCTGGGAGGACCAGCTCTCGCAGAACTGTCCTTGAAAGGGCAGCTTCTGGGAGAGCTCTCTCAGCCCCACCCACCTCACAGGGTGTCTGTTGTGGGGGAGGAAGGTAAAGGAGATTGTAGACTGCTCTGAGATTCAGAGTGAAGAATCCAATATCTTGTTATTGAGAGAGCCAGTTTGGTATAGTGGTTAAGTGTGCAGGCTCTTATCTGGGAGAACCGGGTTTGATTCCTCCCTCCTCCACTTGCAGCTGCTGGAATGGCCTTGGGTCAGCCAGAGCTCTCTTATCTGGGAGAACCGAGTTTGATTCCTCCCTCCTTCACTTGCAGCTGCCAGAATGTCCTTGGGTCAGCCATAGCTCTTGTAGGAGTTGTCCTTGAAGGGGAAGCTTCTGTCAGAGCTCTCTCAGCCCCACCTACCTCATAGGGTGTCTGTTGTGGTGGAGGAAGGTAAAGGAGATTGCAACTGCTCTGAGACTCTGAGAGGGGAGAGCGGGATATAAATCTACTGTCATCTTCTTCTTCTTCAAAGAAGAAGGGTGGTGAGAACCAGAGAGGATTGTGAGGAACTCCAAAGGGATCTGTTGAGGCTGGGTGAGTGGGCGTCAACGTGGCAGATGCGGTTCAATGTGGCCAAGTGCAAAGTAATGCACATTGGGGCCAAGAATCCCAGCTACAAATACAAGTTGATGGGGTGTGAACTGGCAGAGACTGACCAAGAGAGAGATCTTGGGGTCGTGGTAGATAACTCACTGAAAATGTCAAGACAGTGTGTGTTTGCAATAAAAAAGGCCAACGCCATGCTGGGAATTATTAGGAAGGAAATTGAAAACAAATCAGCCAGTATCATAATGCCCCTGTATAAATCGATGGTGCGGTCTCATTTGGAGTACTGTGTGCAGTTCTGGTCGCCGCACCTCAAAAAGGATATTATAGCATTGGAGAAAGTCCAGAGAAGGGCAACTAGAATGATTAAAGGGCTGGAACACTTTCGCTATGAAGCAAGGTTGAAACGCTTGGGGCTCTTTAGCTTGGAGAAACGCTGACTGTGGGGTTACATGATAGAGGTTTACAAGATAATGCATGGGATGGAGAAAGTAGAGAAAGAAGTACTTTTCTCCCTTTCTCACAATATAAGAACTCATGGGCATTCGATGAAATTGCTGAGCAGACAGGTTAAAACGGATAAAAGGAAGTACTCCTTCACCCAAAGGGTGATTAACATGTGGAATTCACTGCCACAGGAGGTGGTGGCAGCCACAAGTATAGCCACCTTCAAGAGGGGTTTAGATAAAAATATGGAGCAGAGGTCCATCAGTGGCTATTAGCCACAGTGTATGTGTGTATATAAAATTTTTTGCCACTGTGTGACACAGAGTGTTGGACTTGATGGGCCGTTGGCCTGATCCAACATGGCTTCTCTTATGTTCTTATGAACGCTGTGTTTGAGGTGGCTGGGAATTTGAGTCTATGGCAGGTGTTCTGTTGGTGCGGCTGCTTGCTGGATAGATGTGCCTGAATCTGTCCCGAGAAGGTAGAACCCCTTGAGGGAACCAACAATGTGCTTCTCTTCCACTTGCAGGGAGCCCCTTCCGTGTTCCGGTCAAGGACGTGGTGGACCCCGGCAAGGTGAAGTGCTCGGGGCCCGGGCTGGGTGCCGGTGTGAGAGCACGCGTCCCCCAGACTTTCACTGTGGACTGCAGCAAGGCCGGTCTAGCCCCCCTGGAGGTGATGGTCTTGGGACCCTCAGGTACGGAAACGGAACAGGCTGACCTTCTCCACGGACTATCTTTCCCCCTTTTTGGTGCCGCTCCAGTTTAGTACTACTCTGAAGCTCAGTGGGTGTTGTGGTGTGATGAGGATCTAGGGCAGCAGATCCCCAACCTTTCTGGCACCAGGGAACGGTTTTGTGGAAGACAATTTTACCACGGACTTGGGGGAGGGGCGGGGTGGGATGGTTTCGGGATGATACAATTGTACACTTAGTTTCGAAAGTGCTTTTGTAGTGGTGAAGTGCGCGGACTCTTGTCTGGGAGAACCGGGTTGGATTCCCCACTCCTCCACTTGCACCTGCTCGCATGGCCTTGGGTCAGCCAGAGCTCTCTTATCTGGGAGCACCGGGTTTGATTCCCCACTCCTCCACTCGCAGCTGCTGGAATGGCCTTGGGTCAGCCAGGGCTCTCTTATCTGGGAGAACCGGGTTTGATTCCCCACTCCTCCACTCGCAGCTGCTGGAATGGCCTTGGGTCAGCCAGAGCTCTCTTATCTGGGAGAACTGGTTTGATTCCCCACTCCTCCACTTGCACCTGCTGGAATGGCCTTGGGTCAGCCATAGCTCTTGTAGGAGTTGTCCTTGAAAGAGCAGCTACTGTGAGAGCTCTCTCAGCCCCACTCACCTGTAGGGTGTCTGTTGTGGGGGAAGAAGGTAATGGAGATTGTGAGCTGCTCTGAGACTGATTCAGAGAGAAGATATCATCTTCTTAGAGAGCTAGTTTGGTGTAGTGGTGAAGTGCGCGGACTCTTATCTGAGAGAATCGGGTTTGATCCCCCATTCCTCCACTCACAGTTACTGGAATGGCCTTGGGAGAGCCATAGCTCTCGCAGAGCTGTTCTTGAAAGGGCAGTTTCTGTCAGAGCTCTCTCAGCCCCACCCACATCACAGGCAGTGTTCCCTCTAAACTGAGTTAGCGTGAGCTAGCTCACAGATTTTTAGCCTCCAGCTCACACCTTTTTGTCTTAGGAAGAATGGCCGAAGAGCACTATAAGTGATGCAGGAGCTCACAAAGCAGAATTTTTGCTCACAAGACTCTGCAACTTAGAGGGAAGATTGCTCACAGGGTGTCTGTTGTGGGGGAGGAAGGGAAAGGAGATTGTGACTGCACTGAGTGTCTCATTCGGAGAGAAGGGCGGGGTATAAATCTGCAGTCTTCTTTTCCCTTTTTGGTGCCACCCACGTTTAGTACTACTCTGACGCTCGATGGGCATCGTGGTGAGATGAGGATCTGGGGGACCTGAGTTCAAGTGCCGATTCAGCTGTACAGCTCACAGGGTGGCCTTGGATCGGGCACTCTCTCTTGACCCAATCTACCTCGCAGGGTTGTTGCGAGATACTAAAATAGGGGAAGGGAGAAGACTGTTCATTGGCCTGAGTTCCTGTGATGGCGGGGGTGGCTTCTTTGTGTGTGCGTGTTGTTTCACCATGACTGAATGAACTGGTTCCTACATCAAACATGTTGCCGAGATCGGGTCCCGTCATTGGCCTATTGGGTTTGAAAAAGAGTCAGGGGTTCGAATGCATAGGGCAATGCCTGCCCGATCCTGTCCCCGTCGGTCCCTCTGTTTCCTTCCCTTTTGGTGACCCTCTTTCCTGCCTCCCCAGGGGTGGCTGAACCAGTGGAAGTGCGTGACAACGGGGATGGCACCCACACGGTCAACTACACCCCCGCCACCGACGGGCCGTACACGGTGTCTGTGAAGTACGCCGGGCAAGAAGTTCCTCGCAGGTAAGCAGTGGGAGGTCCATAGCTCTCGCAGAGTTGTCCTCGAAAGGGTAGCTTCTGGGGAGCTCTCTCAGCCCCACCCACCTCATGGGGTGTCTGTTGTGGGGGGAGGAAGAAAAAAAAGATTGTAAGCCGCTCTGAGACTGATTCAGGGAAAAGGGCGGGGTAAAAATCTACACTCTTCTTCTACATGGTGAGGGACAGATTTCCCTTTGAGACAGGGAGCCGTCAGTCCTCAGGGCAGAAAGAGGACGTGAGTGGGGTTGTGTTCAAGACAGGCCCGCTTCTTTCCCAAGGCCTCTGAGAACATAAGAACATAAGAGAAGCCATGTTGGATCAGGCCAATGGCCCATCCAGTCCAACACTCTGTGTCACATAAGAACATAAGAGAAGCCATGTTGGATCAGGCCAGTGGCCCCTCCAGTCCAACACTCTGTGTCACATAAGAACATAAGAGAAGCCATGTTGGATCAGGCCAGTGGCCCCTCCAGTCCAACACTCTGTGTCACATAAAAACATAAGAGAAGCCATGTTGGATCAGGCCAGTGGCCCATCCAGTCCAACACTCTGTGTCACATAAGAATAGAAGAGAAGCCATGTTGGATCAGGCCAATGGCCCCTCCAGTCCAACACTCTGTGTCACATAAGAGAAGCCATGTTGGATCAGGCCAGTGGCCCATCCAGTCCAACACTCTGTGTCACATAAGAACATAAGAGAAGCCATGTTGGATCAGGCCAGTGGCCCATCCAGTCCAACACTTTGTGTCACATAAGAACAGAAGAGAAGCCATGTTGGATCAGGCCAGTGGCCCCTCCAGTCCAACACTCTGTGTCACAAAAGAACATAAGAGAAGCCATGTTGGATCAGGCCAGTGGCCCATCCAGTCCAACACTCTGTGTCACATAAGAACATAAGAGAAGCCATGTTGGATCAGGCCAGTGGCCCCTCCAGTCCAACACTCTGTGTCACACAGTGGCATATATATATATACACACACACACGCTGTGGCTAATAGCCAAATACTGTGGCTAATAGAGTTTCCCGCTGCCTCCATGGCCAAGTGCCAGCACCCAGGACCTGTGATTTGTTCAGCTGTGTGTGTCTGTCTTGCGTCAAGCTCTCCATAGGCGTATGCGTTAGGGCTGAACGCAAGTATGTGTCCCGGTGGACGTCTGGCCTGGGAGGAATCTCAGCTGCTTTCCACTCCCCGCCTCAGATGGATTGGATGGCGGCCCTGCATTTAGCCTGGCCAAAAGCCTTGTCCATCTGGCAGAGAGTGGGCAGATCGCTTGAGAGAGCGTGCTCTGGGCCAGGGCCTCAAAGATTCCATGTGGGCAGGCTTTGAGGACAGAACCAGGGGACAGCCGCGCGGTGAGACAGGGAGAGATCGAAGCCAAAGTGCCCCTTTTGCGTCAGCTGAGAGTGGCCATCCTGCTCTCCCATTCCTCAGTACCCCCTTGCGGGAATTAGTGGCTGCCACCCGCTTTGTGGGGCCCAGAGAACTCCCAGAATTACGCCTCATCTCCACACGACGCATATACACACACACACTGTGGCTAATAGAGCTGCCCGCTGTCTCCATGGCCAAGGGCCAGCACCCAGGACCTGCCATTTGTTCAGCTGTGTGTGTCTGTCTTGCGTCAAGCTTTCCACAGGTGTATGCGTTAGGGCTGAACACAAGTCTGTGTCCCGGTGGACGTCTGGAGAAAATGGCGGCCTCTGAGGCAGCACAGTTGGGGCCTGGAGATCTTGTGGAATTGTGCGCCCAGCTAGGTTGTCACTCGACTAGAGCCTTAACCAGATGGACTGAGGGAAGCAAAGTACAAAGGCTCTAGGGCGGGGGGGGCAAACTTGCTTAACGGAAGAGCCACAGAGACTAAATCTCCGATTGTTTGAGAGCCACAAGGCATGAACGTTAGATGTTGGGAGGGAGGAAAGAAGGAAGGAAGGAGAAAGAGAAAGACAGGGAAGGAAGGAAGGGAAGGAGAAAGAGAAAGACAGGGAAGGAAGGAAGGGAAGGAGGGAAGGAAGGGTAGGAGAAAGAAAGACAAGGAAGGAAGGAAGAAGGGAAGGAAGGAGGGAAGGAAGGAAGCAAAGGAGAGAAGGGAGGGTAGAAGAAAGAGGGAAAGAAGGAAGGAGGAAGGAAGGGAAGGAGAAAGAAAGACAGGGAAGGAAGAAGGGAAGGAAGGAATGAGAAAGAGAAAGACAGGGCAGGGAAGGAAGGAGGAAGGGAAGGAAGGAAGGGAAATAGAAAGAGAAAGACAAGGAAGGAGGGAAGGCAGGGAAGGAGAAAGAGAAAGACAGGGAAGGAAGCGAAGGAGAGAAGGAAGGGTAGAAGAAAGAGGGAAGGAAGGAAGCAGGAAGGAAGGCAGGGAAGGAGAAAGAGAAAGACAGGGAAGGAAGGAGGAAGGGAAGGAAGGAAAATAGATGGTAAGGGAGAGGTGGAAAGAAAGCAACTTTAATTTTAAATGCATTCTCCAAGCCACCAGCTGGCTTGGCTTGGAGAAATGTTCTGAAGAGACAAATGCCTTCTCCAAGCTGGCTGATGGGGTGGTGGGGGCTTAAGAGTCACCGTTTGGCCCCCCCCTCCCGCTCTAAGGCCTCCCCCACCCTACGTTCCCCCCTTCCCAGGCTCCACCCCCCAAATCTCCAGGCATTTTCCTACCCAGAGTTGGCAAACGTAGACGTCCCACCCCTGCCGGAATCCGCAGCCACCGCCTCCCAGGCAGGTCCCCGTTAGGTCTCGAGGGTCCTGAAGCCGTCCCAACCCAGCCAGACCTTCCCTCTCTGATGGCCATCTGTCGTTCCTTGTAGCCCGTTCAAGATCAAGGTGCTCCCAGCCCACGACGCCAGCAAAGTACGAGCCAGCGGACCAGGCCTCAACGCCTCCGGCATCCCCGCCAGTCTCCCGGTGGAGTTCACCATCGATGCCCGGGATGCAGGGGAAGGGCTGCTCACAGTGCAAATTTTGGTGAGTGTCAGGCTTGCGGGGTAGGGCAGGGAGATAAACCTGAACATCAAATGGAATTTAAAACAACAACAACAACAACAATAATAATAAATTTTTATTTATATTCCGCCCTCTCCGCCAAGGCAGGCTCAGGGCGGCTTACAAAGGCATGATATACACTTCCCCCCCAGCAAGCTGGGTACTCATTTGACTGACCTCGGAAGGATGGAAGGCTGAGTCAACCTCGAGCCGGCTGCCTGAAAACCCAGCTTCCACTGGGGATCGAACTCAGGTCGTGACTAGAGCTTAGGACTGCAGTACTGCAGCTTTCACACTCTGCGCCACGGGGCTCTTAGCCAAACAAAAGGGAATACTTAAATAAAAAGAGAAAGAGGGGATAGCATAAATTAGAACAGGAGTGGGCAACAGTAGCTCTCCAGAGCCAGTTTGGTGTAGTGGTTAAGTGTGCGGACTCTTATCTGGGAGAACCAGGTTTGATTCCCCACTCCTCCACTTGCACCTGCTGGAATGGCCTTGGGTCAGCCATAGCTCTGGCAGAGGTTGTCCTTGAAAGGGCAGCTGCTGTGAGAGCCCTCTCCAGCCCCACCCACCTCACAGGGTGTCTGTTGTGAGGGGAGAAGACATAGGAGATTGTAAGCCGCTCTGAGTCTCTGATTCAGGGAGAAGGGCGGGATATAAATCTGCAATTCTTCTTCTTCTTCTTCTCAGATGTTTTTTGCTTACAACTCCCATCAGCCCCAGCCATTGGCCATGCTGGTTGGGGCTGATGGGAGTTGTAGGCAAGAAAAAAACATCCGGAGAGCTACTGTTGGCCACCCCTGAATTAGAATAATAGTGAGAGAAATTGAAGATAAGTTGTGTTACTGGGTAAGATGTTTTTAGATGCAGTATATTCCAGAAATGGAAGCCGTTTTTCTTTAAAAGATGTCGTGCTAGTTTCTAGGGCGAGAGGGGCAGAGATAGATGTCAAAAACTCTGATTTAGAAGCGTGCCTTCCAACTAACAGCGGCCCCTGGTAAAACAGCAGGACTGCAGTACTGTGGTGTGAACTCTCTGCTCACGACCTGAGTTCCCTTCCAGCGGAAGCTGGGTTCAGGTAGCCGGCTCGAGGTTGACTCAGCCTTCCATCCTTCTGAGGTCGGTCAAATGAGTCCCCAGCTTGCTGGGGGGAAGGTGTAGATTTTTATTTATTTATTTATTTATGATTTCTATCCCGCCCTTCCCACGAAGGTGGCTCAGGGCGGCTCACAACAGATAGTCGAACATAAAATTAAACTAGCATTTAAATACATAAACATTTAAAACCTTAAAACATTAAACATTACAACAGTGTGTATAGCAGGAATCTGGTAAAGCTACATTTAATTTCTCATATCAGTTAGGTGTAAGTTAGGTGTAAGCTAGCCGGAAGAGGGTTGTCTTACAGGCCCTGCGGAACTGAATAAGGTCCCGCAGGGCCCTCACCTCCTCCGGCAGCTGGTTCCACCATGTAGGGGCCATAACAGAGAAGGCCCTGTCCCTAGTAGATTTTAGGCGGGCTTCTTTTGGCCCAGGGATAGCGAGAAGATTTTGGGTTCCCGATCTCAGTACTCTCTGGGGAACATGTGGGGAGAGACGGTCCTTCAGGTAGGCAGGTCCCAGGCCATATAGGGCTTTAAAGATGATGATCAGCCCCTTGTACCAAACTCGGTATATTATTGGGAGCCAGTGCAGAGCCTGAAGACCCGGCCGAATGAAGATTATTATTATTTATTTATTTATTACTTTGCATTTATATCCCGCCCTCTCCGCAAGCGGACTCAGGGCGGCTTACAGTATCATAAAAACAATCAATTCCATAAAACATATAAAACCATAATACATTTATCAGTTTAAAACTATTACGCTATCTCAATTCAGTCTGGCGGTATTCGGTTCTGACTATGACCACCAGCTTCTGTAGGATGTCCGGTGGCAGCCCATTTTCAGTCAACCAGAAAAGCCTGTCTAAACAGTTCGGTCTTACAGGCCCTGCGGAACGCCGACAAATCCCTCAGGGCCCTTATAGCTTCTGGGAGGGTGTTCCAGAGTTCTGGTGCTGCCACCGAGAAGGCCCTAGATCTTGTTGCGCATAGCCTGGCTTCTTTTGGGCCAGGGGCAGACAGCAGATTTTTTGTCCCTGATCGCAGTGCTCTCTGGGGAATATATGGGGAAAGGCGGTCCCGTAGATAGGCAGGTCCCTGACCATAAAGGGCTTTAAAGGTTAATACCAGCACCTTGAAGCGAACTCGGAACACAACAGGCAACCAGTGCAGCTCTCTCAGCACTGGCCGAATGTGCTCCCGTCGTGGTAGCCCCATTAACAGCCGTGCCGCAGCGTTCTGCACTAGTTGTAGTCTCCGGGTTAGCGTCAGGGGTAGCCCCATGTAGAGAGCATTACAGTGATCTATTCTTGAGGTGACCGTAGCACTGGGGAAGGCCATGACAAACCACCCCGTCAAAAAGATGACTGGGGAAGGCCATGACAAACCACCCCGTCAAAAAGTCTGCTGTGAAAACGTTGTGAAAGCAAGGTCACCCCAGAGTTGGAAACGACTGTTGCTTGCACAGGTGGCCTTTCCTTTCCTTTCCCAACTAATCCAAGAACTATACCAGGTGAAGGGGGTCTGCTTTCTGCATATGCTCAGAGGAACTCTTTGCATGACCCCTCCGGCTGCACTGTGGACTGCAGGAGACAGACAGGAACACCGCTGCACTCTCCTCTTCAATATATTTATAGGAAAACAAAGAGATAATACAAAAGAAAATGCAGAAAATAAAAATGCGTTCTATAGCATAATTATTTATATCAAATGTGGATGCAGCTTTTTATCAGGCGAGTTTCCTGCGGCGTGCACTTCTTTGCAGTGTCGACTGGCTAACAACTGTGCAACTGCCAACCCCGCCCCGCCCCTTTCTGTCTCGCAGGACCCCGAGGGCAAGCCGAAAAAGGCCAACATTCGGGACAACGGAGATGGGACCTACACAGTCTCTTACGTGCCGGACATGACCGGACGCTACACCATCACCATCAAATACGGCGGCGACGAGATCCCCTATTCGCCCTTCCGCATCCACGCCCTCCCAGCTGGGGATGCCAGCAAGTGCCTTGTCACAGGTGGGTGGTGGTGACTCCCAGAAGCCCCTTGTGTAGCCCCGTCCCCCAACCAGACTGACCTCCCATAGAGGAGGAGTCAGCTGCCGAACCAGGCAGACATTCTCTTCCATTGCCATCCGGTTTTCCTCCATAGAGGGGTATATCCCACCCAGCTAGTTTTTCCTCCCTGCCCCTTTGGGAATCCACTGGCAGCAGAGCTTTTTCTCGGAGGTCTGGGAGGGAAAGTTTAGAATGTAGTGCTCAGAGAAAGGAGCTGGGGATGTTTAGCCTGGAGAGGAGGCGGCTGAGAGGGGATAGGATCACCATCTTCCTTGAAGGGCTGTCCTATAGAGGATGGTGCAGAATTGTTTTCTGTGGCCCCGGAAGGTAGAACCACACCAACAGGTTGAAATTAAATCAAAAGAGTTTCCAGCTCAACATTAGAAAGAACTTCCTGACCATTAGAGTGATTCCTCAGCGGAACAGACTTCCTGCTGGGGAGGTGGTGGGCTCTCCTTCCTTGGAGGGTTTTCAACAGAGGCTAGATGGCCATCTGACAGCAATGGAGATCCTGTGAATTTAGGGGGAGGGGTTTGTGAGTTTAGAGCGATTCCTCAGTGGAACAGGCTTCCTCCTTGGGAGATGGTGGGCTCTCCTTCCTTGGAGGTTTTTCAACAGAGGCTAGGTGGCCATCTGACAGCAATGAAGATCCTGTTACTTTAGGGGGAGGGGTTTGTGAGTTTCCTGCATTGTGCAGGGGGTTGGACTCGATGACCCTGGAGGTCCCTTCCAACTCTATGAACCTATATTCTATTAGGAAGAACTTTCTGACCGTTAGAGTGGTTCCTCAGCGGAACAGACTTCCTGCTGGGGAGGTGGTGGGCTCTCCTTCCTTGGAGGTTTTAAAACAGAGGCTAGATGGCCATCTGACAGCGATGAAGATCCTGTGAATTTAGGGGGAGGCGTTTGTGAGTTTAGAGCGGTTCCTCAGTGGAACAGGCTTCCTCGGGAGGCAGTGGGCTCTCCTTCCTTGGAGGTTTTTCAACAGAGGCTAAATGGCCATCTGACAGCAATGAGGATCCTGTGAATTTAGGGGGAGGTATTTGTGAGTTTCCTCAGTGGAAGAGGCTTCCTCAGGAGGTGGTGGGCTCTCCTTCCTTGGAGGTTCTTCAAGAGAGGCTAGATGGCCATCTGACAGCAATGAGGATCCTGTGAATTTAGGGGGAGGTGTTTGTGAGTTTAGAGCGGTTCCTCAGTGGAACAGGCTTCCTCGGGAGGCGGTGGGCTCTCCTTCCTTGGAGGTTTTTCAACAGAGGCTAGATGGCCATCTGACAGCAATGAGGATCCTGTGAATTTAGGGGGAGGGGTTTGTGAGTTTAGAGCGGTATTTGTGAGTTTCCTGCATTGTGCAGGGGATTGGACTAGATGACCCTGGAAGTCCCTTCCAACTCTAGAATTCGGTGATTCTATGAAAGGCACTGACTGGCCCAAATGTTTTAAATCCGGAAGCCCCCAATTCTGTTAGGGTGTCTCCCCTCTTCCCTTTTTTTTCTGGCAAAGGCCTTTTGGGCTCATAGCCCCTTTTGAACAGGCAAACCTTCCACTGGTGAAGCTCCCTTAACTGTTTCCCCTCTGTGGTGTGGAAATCTGCGCCTGAAGCGTTTCGACCTGCTGCGCAGGAATTCTGCCAGGCGGAGAAAGATGCATCCCATCTTCCCCCCCTGCTCTGCTCCAAACCTAGCTGGACTTCCCTGGGCAGGGTCATTCTCGCACCGCCAAACATCGCCATTCAGTTGAGCCGCTCCCTCCTTCCCCTACACCCCCCCAGCCCCAGTTAGCTTCCTTGGTCTACGCAACGCCCACAAAGGGAAGATCTCATTGGCTGTTTCCTTCTCTCTCTCCGCAGTGTCCATCGGAGGCCACGGATTGGGTAAGTACCCATGAGACGTCTGGCGCAGGCCTTGGGGGATGAGTTCGGATCACGACCCAGCTGCGCACAGTTATATTGCCCTTTCCCTCCTCCTTTCCTGCCCTCCCAAGTAGCCCAAAGTTCACCCTTCCCAGGGATTTCGGGAAGTTTTGTTTTATCCTCACAACACCCCTGTGAGGTAGGTTAGGCTGAAGGAAAGTGACTGGTGTGACTGATTTAATGAGAAACCCAAACTTTATGGTTCCTGAGGAATAGAGAAAAATACAGGACATGGCCCAATGGAGAGCCAGTTTGGTGTAGTGGTGAAGTGTGTGGACTCTTATCTGGGAGAACCGGGTTTGATTCCCCACTCCTCAAACTCAAACTCAAAACGGGTGGGAGTCACCTTTGAAGAAAGGGCAAGGAACGGAATCCCGGATCCTTCTGATCCTAGGCCAGTAGCCTCACCACAGGGCCACGCTGGGTCTTGACGTGACTTCCCCGCTGGTCTTCGTTCTTCCTCTGCTCCCCCGACTGCCATCCTTTTGATGGTCTTAGTGGGTCATACACTGAACATGAGCCAACAGTATGATGCGGTGGCTAAAAAGGCCAATGCAATTTTGGGCTGTATCAACAGAAGCCTAGTGTCCAGATCACGTGCACTGATGGTATCGCTTTACTCTGCTCTGGTAAGACCTCACCTGGAGTATTGTGTTCAGTTTGGGGCACCACATTTCAAGCTGGAAAGGGTCCAGAGGAGAGTGACGAAGATGGTGAGGGGTCTGGAGACCAAGGCCTATGAGGAAAGGTTGAAGGAGCTGGGGATGTTTAGCCTGGAGAGGAGGCGGCTGAGAGGTGATAGGATCACCATCTTCAAGTACTTGAAGGGCTGTCATATAGAGGATGTTGTGGAATTGTTTTCTGTGGCCCCGGAAGGTAGGACCAGAACCAATGGGTTGAAATTAAATCAAAAGAGTTTCTGGCTCAACATTAGGAAGAACTTCCTCAGTGGAACAGGCTTCCTTGGGAGGAGGTGGGCTCTCTTTCCTTGGAGGTTTTTAAACAGAGGCTAGATGGCCATCTGACAGCCATGAAGATCCTGTGAATTTAGGGGGGAGGTGTTTGTGAGTTTCCTGCATTGCACAGGGGGTTGGACTAGATGACCCTGGAGGTCCCTTCCAACTCTATGGTTCTATGAAGAGGAGGCGGCTGAGAGGTGATAGGATCACCATCTTCGAGTACTTAAAGGGCTGTCCTATAGAGGATGGTGTGGAATTGTTTTCCGTGGCCCCAGAAGGTAGGAACCAACGAGTTGAGAGTGAATGAAAAGAGTTTCCGGCTCAACATGAGGAAGAACCTCCTGACCGTTAGAGCGGTTCCTCAGTGGAACAGGCTTCCTCCTCGGGAGGTGGTGGGCTCTCCTGCCTTGGAGGTTTTCAAACAGGCTAGATGGCCATCTGACATCAATGAAGATCCTGTGAATTTAGGGGGAGGCGTTTGTGAGTTTCCTGCATTGTGAAGGGGGTTGGACTAGATGACCCTGGAGGTCCCTTCCAACTCTAGGATTTTATGATTCTATGACTCGCAGGGACCTGCCTGGGACCCACCATCCAGATCGGAGAGGAAACGGTGATCACCGTGGATGCCAAGGCAGCGGGGAAAGGAAAAGTGACTTGCAAGGTGTCCACGCCGGATGGGGCAGAGCTCGACGTGGATGTGGTGGAGAACCATGACGGCACCTTCGACATCTACTACACGGCCCCCGAGCCTGGGAAATACATCATCACCATCCGCTTTGGGGGCGAACAGATCCCCAACAGCCCCCTTCCACGTGGTGGTGAGTCTGGAATAGGACTGGGGGGGGGGGCGGGGGCTTGCCTTGGCCAAACTCAGTCTGTTAACACCCTAAAGCCAACCCCGGTGGCAGAGGAGGCGGCCCCGTCTTCTAGAAAGCAGCTAGCCAGGAAGGTGGAGGAACCTCAGCCAATGGAAAGAGTAGAGGTTTTGCTCTGTAGCTCCTGTGCGATTGAGCAAGCCTGGCAAAGCGAGCTGTGCTTTGCCAGGCTCTCTCAATCACACAGCAGAGCTACTGTGATGCAGAAGGAAGCAAGAGAGGCAGAAGGAAGCAGACAACAGCCAGTTGCTTGGGGCTTGATAGGAGCCCTCTGGGGGCCTGATTCAGCCCCAGAGCCGCATGTTTGACACCCCTGGAATACACAACACTGACTTTTGGGGGGGCTGAGAGTCTGATTCATGTGTGTTCGTGTAGAGGGACTTGGTGTCCTCCAGAGCCTGCAGGTTATCTGACACCGCTAGAAGGGGGCAGGGGTGACCGCTCTGTGAAACTCCACGGGCAGCTGTGCTGCCAGCACGTCCGCTGACCTGTCCCTTGCTTCCCACCAGGCCTGTGACACCGTCCCCCAAGTCGAAGAGCCCGGCGACAGCGTCCAACTCCAGCAGCCTTTCCCGGCTCACCAAGCCGGTGGTGGCTACCCCACACACTGGGTACCGAGAGCCTGTTCTCGCCTCTCAGCCTCTGTCTTGCTCTTGCTGCCTCTCTCCTTCTCTTTGGGGGGGTGGCGTGGTGGCAGTTCTCCTGAAATTGTCCCTCAGAGCATTTGTCATCCGAGATGTGAGGACTTGACACCAGTTTGGCGTAGTGGTGAAGTGTGAGGACTCTTACCTGGGAGAACCGGGTTTGATTCCCACTCCTCCACTTGCACCTGCTGGAATGGCCTTGGGTCAGCCAGAGCTCTCTTATCTGGGAGAACCGGGTTTGATTCCCCCCTCCTCCACTTGCACCTGCTGGAATGGCCTTGGGTCAGCCAGAGCTCTCTTATCTGGGAGAACCGGGTTGATTCCCCCCTCCCTCCACTTGCACCTGCTGGAATGGTCTTGGGGTCAGCCAGAGCTCTCTTATCTGGGAGAACCGGGTTTGATTCCCACTCTTCCACTTGCAGCTGCTGGAATGGCCATGAGTCAGCCAGAGCTCTCTTATCTGGGAGAACCGGGTTTGATTCCCCCTCCTCCACTTGCACCTGCTGGAATGGCCTTGGGTCAGCCATAGCTCTCTTATCTGGGAGAACCGGGTTTGATTCCCACTCTTCCACTTGCAGCTGCTGGAATGGCCATGAGTCAGCCAGAGCTCTCTTATCTGGGAGAACTGGGTTTGATTCCCCACTCCTCCACTTGCAGCTGCTGGAATGGCCTTGGGTCAGCTGTACCTCTCTTATCTGGGAGAACCGGGTTTGATTCCCCACTCCTCCCCTTGAAGCTGCTGGAATGGCCTTGGATCAGTCATAGCTCTCTTATCTGGGAGAACCGGGTTGGATTCCCCCCTCCTCCACTTGCAGCTGCTGGAATGGCCTTGGGTCAGCCATAGCTCTCTTATCTGGAGAACCGGGTTTGATTCCCCATTCCTCCTCTAGCAGCTGCTGGAATGGCCTTGGGTCAGCCAGAGCTCTCTTACATGGGAGAACGGAGTTTGATTCCCCACTCCTCCACTTTCACCTGCTGGAATGGCCTTGGGTCAGCCATAGCTCTTTTATATGGGCAAACGGGGTTTGATTCCCCACTCCTCCATTTGCAGCTGCTGGAATGGCCTTGGTTCAGCCATAGCTCTCTTAAGCGGGTTTGATTCCCCACTCCTCCACTTGCAGCTGCAGGAATGGCCTTGGGTCAGCCGTAGCTCTCTTATCTGGGAGAACCGGGTTTGATTCCCCACTCCTCCACTTACAGCTGCTGGAATAGCCTTGGGTCAGCCAGAGCTCTCTTATCTGGGAGAACCGGGTTTGATTCCCCACTCCTCCACTTGCAGGAGCTGGAATGGCCTTGGGTCAGCCATAGCTCTGGCAGAGGTTGTCCTTGGAAGGGGAACTGCTGTGAGAGCTCTCTCAGGCCCACCCACCTCACAGGGTGTCTGTTGTTGGGGAGGGGAAGGTAAAGGAGATTGTGACTGCTCCGAGACTTTGAGATTCAGAGTATAGGGCGGGATATAAATCCAATATCTTCTTAGCCCACTTCCTACATCCCAACTCAACCAGCCAGCAAGGTTTCTTTGGGGAAGTGCAAAATAGCACCTCTGGAGACCTGGCTTGAAGGCTTGGGACACAGAGTAGGGAGAGGCTGTGGATCAGTGGTAAAGCCTCTGCTTGGCATGCAGAAGGTCCCAGATTCAATCCCCAACTTCTCAGTTTAAAGGACCAGGCAGGAGGGGATGGGAAAGACCTCAGCCTGAGACCCTGGAGAGCCATGAAGTAGAGGTGTGGCTCAGTGGGAGAACCTCTGCTTGGTATGCAGAAGGTCCCAGGTTCGATCCCTGGCATCTCCAGTTGAAAGGACCAGGCAGGAGGGGATGGGAAAGACCTCAGCCTGAGACCCTGGAGAGCCATGAAATGGGGCTGTGGCTTAATGCTAGAGCCTGTGCTTGGCATGGAGAAGGTCCCAGATTCAATCCCCAACTTCTCAGTTAAAAGGACCAGGCAGGTGGGGATGGGAAAGACCTCGGCCTTGAGACCCCAAGGAGCCATGAAGTGGGGCTGTGGCTCAGGGGCATAGGCCTCTGCTTGGCATGCAGAAGGTCCCAGATTCAATCCCTGGCATCTTTAGTTCAAAGGATCAGCAGGAGGTGACGCAAAAGACCTTTGTCTGAGTCTGTAGAGGCTCACTGTTCGTCAGAGTAAACAAGACTGCTCCTGATGTCCCAAGGGTCTGATTCAGTATAAGGCAATTTTATGTGTGCTTTTGTCCACATTTTTTTATTGGAGGGCCTGTGGCTCAGTGGAAATGCCTCTGCTTTGCACACAGAAGGTGCCAGTTCAATCCCCGGCATCTCCAGTTGAAAGGACCAGGCAGTATATGACGAGAAAGACCTCTGCCTTGGAGAGCCGCTGCTAGTCTGAGTAGGCAATCCTTACCTTGACGGATCGCGAGGGTCTGACTCAGTAGAAGGCAACTTCATGGGGAGGGGCTTTGGCTCAGTGGTAGAGCCTCTGCTCAGCATGCAGAAGGTCCCGGATTCCATCCCTGGCATCTCCAGTTGAAAGGACCAGGCAGGAGGGGTGGGAAAGACCTCAGCCTGAGACCCTGGAGAACCATGAAGTGGGGCTGTGGCTCAGTGTTAGAGTCTCAGCTTGGCATGCAGAAGGTCCCAGGTTCAATCCCCGGCATCAGGCAGGAGGTGATATGATGGACCTTTCTGAGACCCTGGAGAGCTGCTCCCTGCCTGATGGACTTGGGTCTAATTTGGTAGAAGGCAACTTCATGCGTTTATCAGAGCCAGGTCCGATGCTTCATCGCTGGCCTCCTCTTGCCTGCCATTTCTCCACTCAGAGCTATTTCTTCCCCTCTTTCTTGGGATATATATATATATATTTATTGGGGTGTCTTTCTCACTGTCTTCTAGAAGCTCTACCTCCTTCGGTCTGCATGCTCCATCCCCAGCTCTATTGGGGCTATTGGCTCCTTCTCCTTTGCTTACTTATGGATGGTCTTTTGTGCTCTGTACTTAGCTCTCTCTCTCTGTGCCTCTCTCTTCTACCCCCCCCCCCCCAATCTGTTTTCTCTCCCTGGCCCCCTTTCCCCGCTCCTCACCAGGCCACGGATGAGCCCGTCGCCCCTCCGGAGACCGTGGATTCTATGCTGCGGCCTTTCAACCTGGTCATCCCCTTCACTGTCCAGAAGGGGGAGATCACAGGTGAGAAGTGAGACTGTGGACGTGGGGCAGAGCTGGAGCTGGGGGGCTTCAGTGACCTCCCATGGGGTGGATGTGGGGTCCT
>NC_083230.1:128055133-128106408 GCF_032191835.1 Heteronotia binoei
GTCAAACATAGAATCATAGGGTTGGAGGGGACCTCCAGGGTCATCTAGTCCAACGCCCTGAACAATGCAGGGAATTCACAAAGTTGTTGTTCAGTCGCACGGTCGAGTCCGACTCTATGCGACCCCCTGGACAAAGTCACGCCAGGCCCTCCTGTCTTCCACCATCCTCCGAAGTCTGCTCAAGTCCGTGTTTGTTACATCAGTAACGCTGTCCAGCCATCTCCTCTTTTGCCATCCCCTTCTTCTTGGCCTTCTGTCTTTCCCAGCATTAGGATCTTCTCCAGGCAGTGCTCCCTTCTCATTTGGTGGCCAAAGTATTTGAGCTTCAGCTTCAGCATCTGACCTTGCAGGGAACAGTCTGGGTTGATTTCCCATAGGATTGACTGACTGGATCTTCTTGCAGTCCAAGGGGCTCTCAAGAGTCTTCTCCAGGGAGTGCTCCCTTCTCATTGGGTGGCCAAAGTATTTGAGCTTCAGCTTCAGCATCTGACCTTCCAGGGAACAGTCTGGGTTGATTTCCCTTAGGACTGACTGATTGGATTTTCTTGCAGTCCAAAGGACTCTCAAGAGTCTTCTCCAGCACCACAGCTCAAAAGCATCGATTCTTCTGCACTCGGCCTTCCTTCACAAAGACCTCCCCCTAAATTCACAGGATCCACGTTGCTGTCAGATGGCCATCCAGCCTCTGCTTAAAAACCTCCAAAGGAGAACCCACCACCTCCCGAGGAAGCCTGTTCCATGCATTTTCAACATGCATTTTCACCCTGTGTATCTCCTCGAAGTCCTAAGTTAAAACCCACTTTTTCTGCCACTTGCCTCACCCTCCTTCCCCTTGGCTGAACACATTCCGGCCCCTAAGGGCCTTCCTCAGAGGTCAATAAAAATATACAAAAACCCATCCGGTAGAACGAAGTGTGAGTCCGGCGGCACCTTTAAGATCAACAAAGTTTAATTCTGGGGGTGCACCTGAAAGCTTATACCAGAATGAAACTTCGTGTAAAGGTGCCGCTGGACTCACACTTTGTACTGTTGCTTCAGAACATGGCTGCCCACCTGGATCTATCCTTCAAGACCACGCTTACCCCTACATCACAGAACGGAGGAACAGCTCTGCCTAAGATCAGCAAAAAAAGGCACAGCCAGTATCATTCTGGAAAGCGACACTTTCTGATTCACAGGTCAGCCTTTGAGTCACTAAACTAATGCAACAAGATGGATTTGTAGCCATCAAAGCTTTTAAGAACATCAGAGAAGCCATCCAGTACAACACTCTGTGTCACATAAGAACATAAGAGAAGCCATGGTTGGATCAGGCCAATGGCCCATCCAGTTCAACACTCTGTGTCACATAAGAACATAAGAGAAGCCATGTTGGATCAGGCCAATGGCCCATCCAGTCCAACACTCTGTGTCACACAGTGGCCAAAAAAACCAGGCGCCATCAGGAAGTCCATCAGTGGGGCCAAGACACTAGAAGCCCTCTCACTGTTGCCCTTCCCAAGCACCAAGAATACAGAGCATCACTGCCCCAGACATAAGAACATAAGAGAAGCCATGTTGGATCAGATCAGTGGCCCTTCCAGTCCAACATTCTGTGTCACACAATGGCCAAAAAAACAGGCACCATCAAGAGGTCCACCAGTAGGGCCAGGACACTAGAAGCCCTCTCACTGTTCTCACCACCCCCAAGCACCAAGAATACAGAACATCACTGACAGAGAGTTCCTTCTATCTCTCTCTCGGCTTGGCTTCGCGAACGAAGATTTAAGAAGGGTGCAATAGTCCACGTCTGCTGCAGGCTCGCTGGTGGCTGTGGCTAATAGCCTCTGATGGACCTCTGCTCCATATGCTTATCCAGTCCCCTCTTGAAGCTGTCTGTGCTTGTAGCTGCCACCACCGCCTGTGGCAGTGAATTCCATGTGTGAATCACCCTTTGGGTGAAGAAGGACTTCCTTTTATCTGTTCTAACCCGACTGCTCAGCAATTTCATTGAGTGCCCACGAGTTCTCGTATTGTGAGAAAGGGAGAAAAGTACTTCTTTCTCTGCCTTTACTATCCCATGCATAATCTTGTAAACCTCTTATCATGTCACCGCTTATCATGTCTTATCATGTCAGTCGACCTTTCTCCAAGCTAAAAAGCCCCAAGCATTTTAATCTTTCTTCACAGGGAAAGTGTTCCAACCCTTGAATCATTCTAGTTGCCCTTTTCTGCACTTTTCCCAATGTTATAATATCTTTTTTTAAGTGCAGTGACCAGAACTGTACATAGTATTCCAAATGAGGCCACACCATTGATTTATTTGGGGGCATTATGATAGTAAAAGTAAGTAAGTAAGTAAAATGTTATTTGTATCCCGCCCTCCCCCGCCAAGCAGGCTCAGGGTGGCTAACAGCATCCGAGAATACTAAGGGAGGGATGGTGGCCTAGTGGTAGAGCATCTGCTTGGGAAGCAGGTCCCAGGTTCAATCCCTGGCATCTCCAAAAAAGGGTCCAGGCAAATAGGTGTGAAAAACCTCAGCTTGAGACCCTGGAGAGCCGCTGCCAGTCTGAGAAGACAATACTGACTTTGATGGACCAAAGATCTGATTCAGTATAAGGCAGCTTCATATGTTCATATGTACTGGCTGATTTTTCAATTCCATTCCTAATAATTCCCAGCATGCCGTTGGCCTTTTTTATTGCAGTCCCACACTGACTTGACATTTTCAGTGAGTTCTCTACCACGACCCCAAGATCTCTCTCTCTTGGTCACTTGGCACAAGCAGCCAGGAGTCTCTCGCTAAGCTGTGACATCTTTCAGTTCAAGGAGAGCCCTGAGGAGTTCCACATCACTCCGCAAATGTTAATCCAGGAAAACGGAACAAATTCTGTCTACAAATACATTTGCAGGGTCAACCGCACCATAACGGCCTGCACGGAACAATTCATCGCAACATTGACCAACGGGGCGTCCTGTGCAGTCCAAGAAGCCGACACACCATTCCAAGATTATCCCTCCCCCGGCCCACGCCAAGAAAGGTAGATTTGACACTCAAGAGCTCATAAACCCCAAAATCTTGTTGGCCTCAAAGGGGTGACTGGACTCGAATCCAGCTCTTCATCTACAGACCAACACAGCGACCCTCTGAAACTCCCTCCGCCCCGCAGAATTATGGCTTTTCCCGTTCTGTAGGGAACTTCGACAGCGCTGACACGCAAACTGGAAACGTAATATAACGTGTCCAGGTGAGTTGCGATAGCACAGACGAAGAATGCTGTGTATCCTGGGAAGCTGACGCTGCTCAAGAAGCTGGGGTCAAGGAAAGAACAACTTTCAAGGGCAGCCCATCCCCCCCCCCATCTCTTCCCCTCTTTTCCCAAATACGGAGGCAGTCATAAGGACCGTCAAGTCACCGCTGACGTGTGGTTCTCAAGGCAAGAAGAGGCGGTTTGCCATCGCCTGTCTAATGATTTCGCACTCGTGTTTATGTATGGATTTATCATCATAAAATAGTCCACACTAAACTGTATCCTGTAACTCAACGACACAACGGGCTGTCAAGTCACAGCTCAATTGCAGGAGCCCCTCACAGGTTTCGAGGCAAGAGATGTTCAACGGTGGTTTGCCCTTGGCTGCCTCTGCGCAGCAACCCTCGACTTCCTTGGTGGTCTCCCATCCAAGTTCTATCCAGAGCTGACCCTGCTTAACTTCTGAGATGTGAGGAGATCGAGCTAGCCTGGGTCACCCAGGTCAAGGGAAAGGATATGTGGAGGTGGCTGGCCATTGCCTGCCTCTGCAGAGCGACCCTGGACTTCCTTGGTGGTCTCCCATCCAAGTTCCATCCAGAGCTGACTCTGCTTAGCTTCTAAGATGTGAGGAGATCGAGCTAGCCTGGGTCACCCAGGTCAAGGGAAAGGATATATGGAGGTGGCTGGCCATTGCCTGCCTCTGCAGAGCAACCCTGGACTTCCTTGGTGGTCTCCCATCCAAGTTCCATCCAGAGCTGACTCTGCTTAGCTTCTGAGATGTGAGGAGATCGAGCTAGCCTGGGTCACCCAGGTCAAGGGAAAGGATATATGGAGATGGTTGGCCATTGCCTGCCTCTGCAGAGCAACCCTGGACTTCCTTGGTGGTCTCCCATCCAAGTTCTATCCAGAGCTGACTCTGCTTAGCTTCTGAGATGTGAGGAGATCGAGCTAGCCTGGGTCACCCAGGTCAAGGGAAAGGATATATGGAGATGGTTGGCCATTGCCTGCCTCTGCAGAGCAACCCTGGACTTCCTTGGTGGTCTCCCATCCAAGTTCTATCCAGAGCTGACTCTGCTTAGCTTCTGAGATGTGAGGAGATTGAGCTAGCCTGGGTCACCCAGGTCAAGGGAAAGAATATATGGAGGTGGCTGGCCATTGCCTGCCTCTGCAGAGCAACCCTGGACTTCCTTGGTGGTCTCCCATCCAAGTTCTATCCAGAGCTGACTCTGCTTAGCTTCTGAGATGTGAGGAGATCGAGCTAGCCTGGGTCACCCAGGTCAAGGGAAAGGATATATGGAGGTGGCTGGCCATTGCCTGCCTCTGCAGAGCAACCCTGGACTTCCTTGGTGGTCTCCCATCCAAGTTCCATCCAGAGCCGACCCTGCTAAGCTTCTGAGATGTGAGGAGATCGAGCTAGCCTGGGTCACCCAGGTCAAGGGAAAGGATATATGGAGGTGGCTGGCCATTGCCTGCCTCTGCAGAGCAACCCTGGACTTCCTTGGTGGTCTCCCATCCAAGTTCTATCCAGAGCCGACCCTGCTAAGCTTCTGAGATGTGAGGAGATCGAGCTAGCCTGGGTCACCCAGGTCAAGGGAAAGGATATATGGAGGTGGCTGGCCATTGCCTGCCTCTGCAGAGCGACCCTGGACTTCTTCCTTTGTCGTCTCCCATCCAATGACTACCCAGGGCCAACCCTGCTTAGCTTCTGAAATCTGAGGAGATCAAGCTAGTCTGGGCCATCCAGGGGAGGGCAGAGCAGACAAATAGACATAGTTTGCCATCGCCTGCCTCTGCATAGCAACCCTTAACTTCCTTGCTGGTTTCCCATCCAAGTACTAACCGGGACCGACCCTGCTTAGCTTCTCAGAGGACTAGACCAATCCAGGTCATGGCAAGCGAGTACGGTGGGAGGAAAGTCACGTCCCAACCCACTTATGGTGACCCCAAAGGGTTTCCCAGGAAAGAAAGGAACAGAGGGTGGTTTGCCCTTGCCTGCCTCTGCACAGCAACCTTCATGTTCCTTGGTGGTCTCTCATCCAAACACTAACCAGGGCTGACCCTGCTTCGCTTCTGAGATCTGGCCAGATCTGGCTAGCCTGGGCTATTCTGGTCACAGCAGAGAAGTTCAGAAGTGGCTTGTGGCCCCCTGCCTCTGCAGAGCAACCTTGGTGGCCTCCCATCCCAACACTAACCAGGGCCCACCCCGTGCCCAGATCTAACGGGACAGGGCTCGCCTTTGCCATCCAAGCACCGACCAGGGCCAATCCTCCTCAGCTCCCGCGTTCAAGTTAGTTGGGGCCGAGGAGGTCAGGACTTCTGGGGGATACACCTTTCCACAGGCTCTCTCCGCCACTCACCTTTCTCCAAGCCCCTTCCCCATCTGTAGGCTACTGGGCCTAGGGGCAGAGCAGCTGCGCCCTCTAGCCCCTCCCTCAGGGCGCTTCCTCCCTCCCCCCCTCCCTCCAGGGCGACCCCCAACTCACCGATGGAGACCAGCTTGATGTGTTCCCGGTCTAGGAACTCCAAGGCCACCGAGACGTTCTCCAGCTTCATCTGCCTGAAGTTGGGGCGGGCGTGGTACTTGCGGTACATCTTCTTCTGGCTCAGGACTTCCAGGAGGCCGATGAGTTTCAGGCCGTCGCTGAGGTCCTTCTGGAGGTCCCCGATCCGCTTGTTCATGCACTTGAGGTGCTCGTTGCACCAGCGGGTGAAGGTGTTCTGCTGAATCTTTTTCCAGGGCGCGTCCTCGGCCAGGTCCTTCTCGGTGGCCGGCATCTCCTCCTGCTCCTCGCCCTGGTAGTAAGTCTGGGGCGGCTGGTCGTAGTAGCTGTTGCTATTCATTGTTGGGGTCGGGAGAGCCGCTGGTTCCGTCGGGGACAGTCGGGCTGAAGGGGCGCCCGGCTGCAAAAAAAAAGGCAATTCCCGGAGGCGCGCGTGAAATTGACCAGCCCTTGCTCCGGGGGCGAAGTGAAATTGACCAGCTCTTGCTAGAGGGCGGAATTGACCAGTCCTTGGTTAGGTGAAATTGACCAGCCCTGGCTCAAGGGTGAAATTGACCAGCCCTGGCTCGAGGGCGAAATTGACCAGCCTCGACTCGGAGCTCGGCGAAATGAACCAGCCGGGGAGGCGAAAGGGACCGTCCCGGGGCGGCTGCAGAGTATTGGGATCGGTGGCGGCGGCGGAGGAGCGGGAAGGGGGTCGCTCGCCTGATTCCTCTCCCCGACTCGCTTCCTTTTCAAACTTCTCCAAAAGTTTGCTTCCTCCAAGCCGAGCCGTCCTCTTCCTCCCGGCGGAGCAGAAAGAAAATAGGATCCAGAGAAAGCAGCAGCGAAAGGGGCCCGGCTGGAAATGTGCAATATCCGAGATCTGGAGGGAGTGGAGGGGGGGCTCTTCCTTTTTCTGTGCCCCCCTTGCCTTCTGACTTTGCCTTCTGCTTTTCTGGGCGTCCTGAGCCGAGCCAGAGAGAGGAGGCGAGGCAAAGGCGAGAGAGAGAGAGAGAGAGAGAGAGAGAGAGACAGAAGAGAAAAGGGGTGGGCGTCTGCGACTTTCCCCTGTGCCATTCAAAAGTGGAAGGGCCAGCCAGGCGGATGGGGGGTTTTAAAGAGCGTCTCCCACCCACCCACCCCTCCTTCCACCCCCCAAGGCACCCTCCCCACCCCTCTGCTCGGCGTCAGGGGGAAGGACTTTCAAGAATGCCCGCGCCGTGACCATATACAAGTAAAGGGATGAGTAACTTTCTTTTTAATCCCCCCCTGAGATAATGCAAGAGGCGGGGATTGGGCGCTAAGGATAGCAGAGGGGCCGGGATTGGCTCGGGGGCGAGGAGGAGGACGCCCCCCCCCGCCCCACACCGCCCTGTCCCCCCCCCAAACGCCACTTGGGGCCCCCTCCCCACTGCTGGCTGGCACAGGGAGGATGCCTCAGTGGCTATTTTTAATCTCTCCCCCCCTCCTGCTACAAAGGCAGGAGGGGTGGATATTGTGGGGATTGTCTTCTGCTCTGTGTGTGTGTGTTGGAGGGGGGGGGGCGCACAGTGCAGATTGGAACAGCAGGGGTCTCCCACCCCCGCGGAGAGAGGGAAACCCTTCTGTGGTTCTGTGATTAGGGCCCCTGGAAGGAGGAAAAGGGGTGTGGGAGACTGGGGAAACCCCTTTTCCCACCATTCCCAGGGAGCCCCTAATCACAGCTCACGAGAAAGAGGGTTTCCATCTCTCCGGGGGGTGGGAGCAGTGTTCCAATCTGCACTGTGGCCCCCCCCTGCTTCAGGGTCATCAGAAAGCAAGGGAGAGGGGAGGGAAATGTCTGCTGGAAACTCTATTATTCCCTATGGAGACCGGTTCCCATAGAGCAGCGGTTCCCATTTGCAGGGTCGCAACCCGGTACCGGGCCATGGAAGCAGCAATACCGGGTCACAAGAAAAGCCAAAAGCTAGCCCCATCCCCAGCAAAGCATGAGCTCTGCTCTTCTTTCTCCCTTTCCCGTCTCTCTGTTGTGCAGAGAAAAGCTAGGCTTGAAGACTGACACAGGCTGCAAAGCCTGAGCTCCGTTTTCCATCCTTCCATCCCCCAATGTCTCTGTGTTGTGCAGATAAAAGCTAGGCTTGAAGACTGACACATGCTGCAAAGCCTGAGCTCTGTTTTCCTTGGAGACTTCTATAGAAGAAAGAGACGATTTCCTGGCTCCACCCCCGAATTTTAGTGGGCCATGAAGGAGAAGTGTAAAAATAACTGAGCCACCGGGGGGGGGGGGCAGTTTGGGAAATCCTGCCATAGGGAATGGAGAATTGATCCGCTGGTATCTGGGGCTCTGGGGGGGGGCTGGTTTTTGAGGTAGAGGCACCAAATGTTCCGTATAGCACCCCTTCCTCTCTCCAAAATATCCTCCAAGTTTCAAAAAGATTGGAACAGGGGGTCCAATTCTATGAGCCCCCAAAGAAGGTGCCCCTATCCTTCACTGTTTCCTATGGAAGGAAGACATTTCAAAGGTGTGTGGTCCCTTTAAATGTGATGGCCAGAACTCCCTGTGGAGTTCAATGATGGTTATCACACGCTTGCTCCTGGCTCCACCCCCAAAGTCCCCAGATATTTCTTGAATTGTACTTGGCAACCCAAGGGAGAAAAGGTCTTCCCCACCCCCCACCCCCCCATCACCAGGAACAAATATGCTTTTATTAAGTGTTCTGCTAATGAATTTGTGCAGGGCTTTTTTTGTAGAAAAAGCCCAGCGGGAACTCATTTGCATCTTAGGCTGCACCCCCTGATGTCACCCTTGTTTCACACAGGGCTTTTTTTGGTAGAAAAAGCCCAGCAGGAACTTATTTGCATCTTAGGCCACGCCCCCTGGTGCTAAGCCGGCCGGAATGGCGTTCCTGTGTGTTCCTGCTCAGAAAAGCCCTGAATTTGTGTACTTAAGAGTCTCATTGATTTTTCACAGAAGCATGGCATTGATCAGGTAGAGTCCCACAGCAGAAGTTTCAAAAAGTCACTTAGGAAAATGATTGGGGTCCCTGGTTGATACGCTCCTGAACCCCCATTGCCCCATTGGCTGACTTGGAGAAGGCATTTTACTTCTTAAATCACTTCGCCAAGCCAAGCCTGCCGGCGGCTTGGAGAATGCATTTAAAGTTGCTTTCTTTCCACCTCTCCCTCCCCCTCCCATCTATTTTCCTTCCTTCCTCTCTTCCTCTCTCCCTCCCTCCCTCCCTCCCTCCCTCCCTTCCTTCCTTCCTTCCTCCCTTTCTTCCTCCCTCTCTTCCTCTCTTCCTCCCTCCCTCCCTTCCTTCCTTCCTTCCTTCCTTCCTTCCTTCCTTCCTTCCTTCCTCCCTCCCTCTCTTCCTCCCTCCCTCCCTCCCTCCCTCCCTCCCTTCCTTCCTTCCTCCCTTCCTTCCTCCCTTCCTCCCTTCCTTCCTCCCTTCCTCCCTCCCTTCCTTCCTCCCTCCCTTCCTCCCTCCCTTCCTTCCTTCCTTCTTTCCTTCCTTCCTTCCTTCCTTCCTTCCTTCCTTCCTTCCTTCCTTCCTTCCTTCCTTCCTTCCTTCCTGTCTTGTGGCTCTCAAACATTCACGTCTGACAATTCATATCCTGTGGCTCTCGAACATCTGACATTTAGAAGAAGAAGACTGCAGATTGATACCCCGCCCTTCTCTCAAACCCGGTTCTCCCAGAGGAGAGTCCGCACCCTTAACCACTCCACCAAACTGGCTCTTGATTCCGAGTGGCTCTTTACAAGTTTGGCCACCCCGGGAGTAGAGCTTGCTGAAAGGAGAATTGCGTTATGGAATGCTTGCGTCGCTGCTATCCGAAGAAGTGAACTCATTCCACTCTCCAGGAGATGAGGGCAGACGGACTCACCTTCTAGCAGAACCTGCAGAAGTGAGCTGTGACTCACAGAAGCGTCTCCCCCGCCACAAATTGTGTTAGTCTTCCAGGTGAAACTGGATGCTGGATCTTTTCTATTGCATCACCGAGTGTGTCATGTTCACACTCACGCCTTGCTTCATGGCTGTTTTTAGACTTCTGGCTGGTTCTACAACCCTAATCCTCTTGCATTTACTCAATGCCCCATTTGTGGATTGTCTTCTCGATTCACTCTGTGTAATCTGCCATAGTGTCCGAGTGAGAAAAGTGGACTATAAATAAATGAAATAAAACAAACTTATGCCACCTTTCCTCAGGGTTCAAGACAGCTTACAATCATAGTCACCATGACTCACCAACATTTTCCGTTACAACCAAACAGGCCTTTTTTTAAAATCAGGAACTCTGCATATTAGGCCACTCACCCTTGATGTAGCCGTAAGAACAAAAGAGAAGCCATGTTGGATCAGGCCAGTGGCCCATCCAGTCCAACACTCTGTGTCACATAAGAGAAGCCACGTTGGATCAGGCCAATGGCCCATCCAGTCCAACACTCTGTGTCACATAAGAACATAAGAGAAGCCATGTTGGATCAGGCCAATGGCCCATCCAGTCCAACACTGTGTCACATAAGAACATAAGAGAAGCCATGTTGGATCAGGCCAATGGCCCACCCAGTCCAACACTGTGTCACATAAGAACATAAGAGAAGCCATGTTGGATCAGGCCAATGGCCCATCCAGTCCAAAACTCTGTGTCACATAAGAACATAAGAGAAGCCATGTTGGATCAGGCCAATGGCCCATCCAGTCCAACACTGTGTCACATAAGAACAGAAGAGAAGCCATGTTGGATCAGGCCAATGGCCCATCCAGTCCATCACTCTGTGTCACATAAGAACATAAGAGAAGCCATGTTGGATCAGGCCAATGGCCCACCCAGTCCAACACTGTGTCACATAAGAACAGAAGAGAAGCCATGTTGGATCAGGCCAATGGCCCATCCAGTCCAACACTCTGTGTCACATAAGAACATAAGAGAAGCCATGTTGGATCAGGCCAATGGCCCACCCAGTCCAACACTGTGTCACATAAGAACAGAAAAGAAGCCATGTTGGATCAGGCCAATGGCCCATCCAGTCCAAAACTCTGTGTCACATAAGAACATAAGAGAAGCCATGTTGGATCAGGCCAATGGCCCATCCAGTCCAACACTGTGTCACATAAGAACAGAAGAGAAGCCATGTTGGATCAGGCCAATGGCCCATCCAGTCCATCACTCTGTGTCACATAAGAACATAAGAGAAGCCATGTTGGATCAGGCCAATGGCCGATCCAGTCCAACACTCTGTGTCACATAAGAACATAAGAGAAGCCATGTTGGATCAGGCCAATGGCCCATCCAGTCCATTACTCTGTGTCACATAAGAACATAAGAGAAGCCATGTTGGATCAGGCCAATGGCCCATCCAGTCCATCACTCTGTGTCACATAAGAACATAAGAGAAGCCATGTTGGATCAGGCCAATGGCCCATCCAGTCCAAAACTCTGTGTCACATAAGAACATAAGAGAAGCCATGTTGGATCAGGCCAATGGCCCTTCCAGTCCAACACTCTGTCACATAAGAACATAAAAGAAGCCATGTTGGGTCAGGCCAAAGGCCCATCCAGTCCAACACTCTGTGTCACATAAGAACATAAGAGAAGCCATGTTGGATCAGGCCAATGGCCCATCCAGTCCAACACTTTGGGTCACACAGTGGCCAAAAAACTCAGGTGCCATCAGGAGGTCCACCAGTGGGGCCCGGACATGAGAAGCCCTCCCACTGTTGCCCCTCCCAAGCACCAAGAATACAGAGCATCACCGCCCCAGACAGAGAGTTCCAACGATAAACTATGGCTAATAGCCATTGATGGACCTCTGCTCCACATGTTTATTCAATCCCCTCTTGAAGCTGTTTTTGCTTGTAACTGCCACTTCTTGTGGCAGTGAATTCCATGTAAAACACCCTTTGGGTGAAAAAGGAGGTGTTGTCTGATATGCAAAGGAGTTCCTGCTACCAAAAAAAGCCCTTTAACCAAATATATAAAATAAAAAAACCTCCAATCTATCTCTTTATAACAGTTGTCCCCAACTTTTTTGGCACCAGGGACACGTTTTACAGAAGACAATTTTTCCACAGACCGGCGTGGGTCGGGGCGATGGTTTTGGGATGATACAATACTGCAATTTGTGGTAGTTAAGCGTGCAGACTCTTATCTGGGAGAACTGGGTTTGATTCCCCACTCTTCTACTTGAAGCTGCTGGAATAAGAACATAAGAGAAGCCATGTTGGATCAGGCCAATGGCCCACCCAGTCCAACACTGTGTCACATAAGAACAGAAGAGAAGCCATGTTGGATCAGGCCAATGGCCCATCCAGTCCAACACTCTGTGTCACATAAGAACATAAGAGAAGCCATGTTGGATCAGGCCAATGGCCCACCCAGTCCAACACTGTGTCACATAAGAACAGAAAAGAAGCCATGTTGGATCAGGCCAATGGCCCATCCAGTCCAAAACTCTGTGTCACATAAGAACATAAGAGAAGCCATGTTGGATCAGGCCAATGGCCCATCCAGTCCAACACTGTGTCACATAAGAACAGAAGAGAAGCCATGTTGGATCAGGCCAATGGCCCATCCAGTCCATCACTCTGTGTCACATAAGAACATAAGAGAAGCCATGTTGGATCAGGCCAATGGCCGATCCAGTCCAACACTCTGTGTCACATAAGAACATAAGAGAAGCCATGTTGGATCAGGCCAATGGCCCATCCAGTCCATTACTCTGTGTCACATAAGAACATAAGAGAAGCCATGTTGGATCAGGCCAATGGCCCATCCAGTCCATCACTCTGTGTCACATAAGAACATAAGAGAAGCCATGTTGGATCAGGCCAATGGCCCATCCAGTCCAAAACTCTGTGTCACATAAGAACATAAGAGAAGCCATGTTGGATCAGGCCAATGGCCCTTCCAGTCCAACACTCTGTCACATAAGAACATAAAAGAAGCCATGTTGGGTCAGGCCAAAGGCCCATCCAGTCCAACACTCTGTGTCACATAAGAACATAAGAGAAGCCATGTTGGATCAGGCCAATGGCCCATCCAGTCCAACACTTTGGGTCACACAGTGGCCAAAAAACTCAGGTGCCATCAGGAGGTCCACCAGTGGGGCCCAGACATGAGAAGCCCTCCCACTGTTGCCCCTCCCAAGCACCAAGAATACAGAGCATCACCGCCCCAGACAGAGAGTTCCAACGATAAACTATGGCTAATAGCCATTGATGGACCTCTGCTCCACATGTTTATTCAATCCCCTCTTGAAGCTGTTTTTGCTTGTAACTGCCACTTCTTGTGGCAGTGAATTCCATGTAAAACACCCTTTGGGTGAAAAAGGAGGTGTTGTCTGATATGCAAAGGAGTTCCTGCTACCAAAAAAAGCCCTTTAACCAAATATATAAAATAAAAAAACCTCCAATCTATCTCTTTATAACAGTTGTCCCCAACTTTTTTGGCACCAGGGACACGTTTTACAGAAGACAATTTTTCCACAGACCGGCGTGGGTCGGGGCGATGGTTTTGGGATGATACAATACTGCAATTTGTGGTAGTTAAGCGTGCAGACTCTTATCTGGGAGAACCGGGTTTGATTCCCCACTCCTCTACTTGAAGCTGCTGGAATAAGAACATAAGAGAAGCCATGTTAGATCAGGCCAATGGCCCACCCAGTCCAACATTCCGTGTCACACAGCGGCCAAATATACACACACACACACACATCTCCAATGCTATAATATCCTTTTTGAGGTGCAGCGACCAGAACTGCACACAGTACTCCAAATGAGACCGCACCATCGATTTATACAGGGGCATTATGATACTGGCTGATTTGTTTTCAATTACCTTCCTAATAATTCCCAGCATGGCGTTGTCCTTTTTTATTGCAAACGCACACTGTCTTGACATTTTCAGTGAATTATCTACCACAACCCCAAGATCTCTCTCATGGTCAGTCTCTACCAGTTCACACCCCATCAACTTGTCATTTGTAGCTGGGATTTTTGGCCCCAATGTGCATTACTTTGCACTTGGCCACATTGAACCGCATCTGCCACGTTGACGCCCACTCACCCAGCCTCAACAGATCCCTTTGGAGTTCCTCACAATCCTCTCTGGTTCTCACCACCCTGAACAATTTAGTGTCATCCACAAATTTGGCCCCTTCACTGCTCACTCCCAACTCTAAATCATTTATGAACAAGTTAAAGAGCATGGGACCCAGTACCGAGCCCTGCGGCACCCCACTACTTACCGTCCTCCACTGCGAAGACTGCCCATTTATACTCACTCTCTGCTTCCTATTACTCAGCCAGTTTTCGATCCACAATGGCCTTGGGTCAGCCATAGCTTTCTTATCTGGAGAACCGGGTTTGATTCCCCACTCCTCCACTTGCAGCTGCTGGAATGGCCTTGGTCAGCCAGAGCTCTCTTATCTAGGAGAACCGGGTTGATTCCCCACTCCTCCACTTGCACCTGCTGGAATGGCTATGGTCAGCCAGAGCTCTCTTATCTGGGAGAACTGGGTTTGATTCCCCACTCCTTCACTTGCAGCTGCTGGAATGGCTATAGTCAGCCATAGCTCTCTTATCTGGGAGAACGGGGTTTGATTCCCCCCTCCTCCACTTGCAGCTGCTGGAATGGCCTTGGGTCAGCCAGAGCTCTTGCAGGAGTTGTCCTTGAAAGGGCAGCTGCTGTGAGAGCTCTCTCAGCCCACCCACCTCACAGGGTGTCAGTTGTGGGGGAGGAAGGTAAAGGAGATTGCGAGCCACTCTGAGATTCGGAGTGGAGGGCAGGTTATAAATCCAATGTATTATTATTATTATCACATTGCAATATATAATGAAATCATTATACAACTCACGGCCGGTTGCTAACAGGCAACAGACTGGTACTGGTCTATGGCCTAGAGGTTGGGAAGCCCTGCTTTATAAGATAGCTGCGTTTCAAACGCCTTCAAAATCCTGGCAAATAGGCGGGTCTTTTTTTTGTCCTTTTTAATTCCATATTTATAGTTTATTCACTTTATATACAATTAACAAAAAAAAACAACCTGTAATTCCGTACATAAATCTAAAAGTGTAAAACGGAGGTCAAAGGTAGTTCTAAAACCGTCATTTAACATTTCTAGTTTATCTTTCGTTTCAGACCCATATCCCAATCATTTACACAATCGTTTCTTATTCTTACTTTCTTGTAACCATTTCTATAATTTGAATAGATCCAAGCGGGCAGCCGTGTTGGTCTGAAGCAGTTGAACAAAGCAGGAGTCAAGTGGCGCCTTTAAGACCAACCGAGTTTTATTGAGAACGTCAGCTTTCGTGTGCTCTTAAGCACACTTCCTCAGACGAGGAATCCAGCACAGTGAGCAAAGCCATACAGAGCTGGGTGGCCCAGAATGCAACAGGGTACAGATTTAAGAACCAATGACAGCAAAGTAAAATTATCTGGTAGGCTGTGGTTTAGAATGTAAAATGGTACAATGGCAGAATAGTAAAATTAACCTCTTCAGGGAGCCCTTCCCACAGAACCAAGCCACAATGGAAAAGGCCTGGGTTCCAGTCAGTGTCAGACAGGCCGCCCTGAGTGCTGGGATAGCCAACAGAAGGTTCTCTGATAAGTGTCATGAGCCCTGACGAGGAGCTGGAAGGGTTAACAGACCTGGAAGAGTTGCCAGCCAGTTCCTCAGCTGAACAAACAGCAGCTGGCCCATCAGTCACTCTCCAGGCACCAGTGTCGGCTGTTGACAATCAATCTCCTCCAAGCTCTCCTCCTCCCATCTCAAGAGTTCGAAGCAGGCTCCGGAAAGAACTCTCAGAGCGAAGAAATGAGGCACGCCGAGGCTTCAATCTCTCAGCCCTGAGTTCTAGCAGAGTGACTGCCACCCAGAGAGCAGGCAGATTGAGACTCCCATATAGCTCCCACCCAGGACCTGGTAACCTTGGGGAAGCAACAAGTCTATTCTCTGGCTTGCATCCACGCTCCTTCCTGATTCCTGATCCTGACCTGCTTGATTTCCTTGGCACCCTGACCTTTTTGGCTTTTGGACATTGACTTCTGATTCCGGTTTGTGATTCTGCATTGGTGACTTGGCTCCTGCTTGACTTCCCGGACTTTGACCTTGGACTGGCTTTGGACTCCTGCCTGCCTGCACCCAGAGAATGTGACAATAAGAATGTGACAGAAGCTATGCTTGTTCCAGCAAATGGCCCATCAGATTCGACACTCCTCCACTGCGATTCCTAGAGCGTCCCCAGCATGATGATGTCACTTCCAGGTGATGTCTTCATGCAGAGTACATTGCAGAGCAAATGGGTTCTTCAGGGGAAGGGATCACGGAGGGCTGAGGCCCTCCAAACCGGGGATCACCTCCACTTGTGGGAGCATGACAACCCTAGCCCAGCCTGTCTCACACAGTGGCCAGCCAGTTCCTTTGGAGGCAAAACAACAGGGCAGGGATGCCAAGCCCTTACTAAGAACATCAGAAGAGCCCTGCTGGATCAGAGCAGTGAGGGTCTATCTAGTCCAGCCTCCTGTCTCACACAGTGGCCAGCCAGTTCCTCTGGAGGGCCAACAGGGCAGGGAGGCCGAGGCCTTTCTAAGAACATCAGAAGAGCCCTGCTGGGTCAGACCAGGGAGGGTCCATCTAGTCCAGCCTCCTGTCCCAAACAGTGGCCACCCAGTTCCTCTGGAGGGCCAACAACAGGGTAGAGATGCCAAGGCCTTCATAAGAACATCAGAAGAGCCCTGCTCAATCAAAACAATGAGGATCCATCTAGTCCAGCCTCCTGTCTCACACAGTGGCCAGCCAGTTCCTCTGGAGGGCCAACAACAGGGCAGCAATGCAGAGACTTTCATAAGAACATCAGAAGAGCCCTGCTGGGTCAGACCAGGGAGGGTCCATCTAGTCCAGCCTCCTGTCCCACACAGTGGCCAGCCAGTTCCTCTGAGGGCCAACAGGGCAGAGAGGCTGAGGCCTTCATAAGAACATCAGAAGAGCCCTGCTGGGTCAGACCAGGGAGGGTCCATCTAGTCCAGCCTCCTGTCCCACACAGTGGCCAGCCAGTTCCTCTGGAGGGCCAACAGGGCAGGGAGGCCGAGGCCTTCCTAAGAACATCAGAAGAGCCCTGCTGGGTCAGACCAGGAAGGTTCCATCTAGTCCAGCCTCCTGTCTCACACAGTGGCTAACCAGTTCCTCTGGAGGGCCAACAGGGCAGAGAGGCCGAGGCCTTCATAAGAACATCAGAAGAGCCCTGCTGGATCAGACCAGTGAGGGTCCATCTAGTCCAGCCTCCTGTCTCACACAGTGGCCAGCCAGTTCCTCTGGAGGGCCAACAACAGGGCAGGGAGGCCGAGCCTTCCTAAGAACATCAGAAGAGCCCTGCTGGATCAGACCAGGGAGGGTCCATTTAGTCCAGCCTCCTGCCTCAAACAGAGGGCAGCCAGTTCCTCTGAAGGGCCAACAACAGGGCAGAGAGGCTGAGGCCTTCATAAGAACGTCAGAAGAGCCCTGCTGGATCAGACCATGGAGGGTCCATCTAGTCCAATCTCCTGTTACCAAAAAAAGCCCTGTCACAAAGTAGAATTTTTGCTCACAAGACTATGCAGCTCAGAGTGAACACTGGTCACGGGCCCTTTCTGTCTGGAGGATGGTGAGGTTCCCCGTAGAGGCATTTGCCAGAGCTTTCTTCTCTTGCTTCCTCCTCCATGGGGTCAGCTCATGGCTCAAAAAAAGGTGCTCGCTCATGGGCGGCCCTGAGCTGAGTCGTCCGGCCAGGGAGGGAGGGAGGGAAGGGAGATGCCAGGGGCTCTGGCTCATTCTTCTCTTCTGATGCGCCCTCGGCCCAGAATAGCCCATGAGGTTTGCAGGCTCCGCAGACGAGCGGGTGACGTGGAGGGGGGGAGGGGAAGGCTCCAGCAGCAGGGGCCTGCCCGCCCCGTAAATAGCAGGCTCCCAGCAAACAGAAGGGTCACTCCGCTGGCATCGGCTTTCCCCTCAGGGAATGTCCAGGAGGAAATCCCAGAGGTGAAGGCACCTCCCTAAGCAGCAGCCTTCCCCCTCCTCTGAACACAGCCAGCTGCCTTATACTGGATTTGATCAGCACCATCAAGTTCTGGGTTGTCCGCTCAGACTGGCAACCGCTCTCTGTCCCAGGCAGAGGTCTTTCGTATCACCCAGGGCTGGTTCTTTCAACTGGAGATGTCAGGGATTGAACCTGGGACCTTCCGCATGCTGAGCAGATGCTCTACCACTGAGCCACAGCCCCTCTTCATGGCTCTCAGGCTGAGGTCTTTCTCATCAGCTCCAGCCTGGTCCCTTTTAACTGGAGATGTTGGGGATTGAACCTGAGACCTTCTGCATGCTGAGCAGATGCTCTACCACTGAGCCACAGCCCCACTTCATGGCTCTCCAGGGTTTCAGGCTGAAGTCTTTCCCATCACTTCCTGCCTCGTCCTTTTAACTGGAGATGTTGGGGATTGAACCTGAGACCTTCTGCATGCTGAGCAGATGCTCTACCACTGAGCCACAGCCCCACTTCATGGTTCCCCAGGGTCTCAGGCTGAGGTCTTTCTCATCACCTCCAGCCTGGTCCCTTTTAACTGGAGATGTTGGGGATTGAACCTGAGACCTTTTGCATGCTGAGCAGATGCTCTACCACTGAGCCACAGCCCCACTTCATGGCTCTCCAAGGTCTCAGGCTGAGGTCTTTCCCATCACCTCCTTTTAACCGGAGATGCTGGGGATTGAACCTGAGACCTTCTGCATGCTGAGCAGATGCTCTACCACTGAGCCACAGCCCCACTTCATGGCTCTCCAAGCTCTCAGGCTGAGGTCTTTCCCATCACCTCCTTTTAACTGGAGATGCTGGGGATTGAATCTGGGACCGTCTGCATGCTGAGCAGATGCTCTACCACTGAGCCACAGCCCCACTTCATGGCACTCCAGGGTCTCAGGCTGAGGTATTTCCCATCACCTTCTGCCTGGTCCCTTTTAACTGGAGCTGCCGGGGATTGAACCTGGGACCTTCTGCATGCTGAGCAGATGCTCTACCACTGAGCCACAGCCCCACTTCATGGTTCCCCAGGGTCTCAGGCTGAGGTCTTTCCCATCACCTTCTGCCTGGTCCCTTTTAACTGGAGATGTTGGGGATTGAACCTGAGACCTTCTGCATGCTGAGCAGATGCTCTACCACTGAGCCACAGCCCCACTTCACGGCTCTCCAAGGTCTCATGCTGAGGTCTTTCCCATCACCTCCTGCCTGGTGAGCCACAGCCCCACTTCATGGTTCCCCAGGGTCTCAGGTAGAGGTCTTTCCCATCACCTCCTGCCTGGTTCTTCTTATCTGGAGATGCTGGGGATTGAACCTGGGACCTTCTGCACGCCAAGTAGGTGTTCTACCACCAGGGGTCATTTCGTAGAAAAAGAGGTGCCAGAGCTTCTTAGCACAACTCATTTGCATAACTTATTTGCATATGCCACACACCCAGGCCTTAGCAAAAGCCCAAAAGGAACTCTTTTCCATATTATGCCACACTGCCAACACCAAGCCAGCCGGAACTGTGTGGACACACTCCTGACATCAGCATCTACCTTAAGATGTTTATTGAGTTATAACGGTCCTAATAAAACCTTCATCCCAGCGTACCTCTTAAATTATTTTCTCGTCTGCAGCCACAGTGGCAGGAGGAAGATTTTCATCTGTCTTCTTTCTATGTTTTGGTTATTTCCCCATTTTTTGGTGGTGCGGGGAAATATTAGAAAGTTTGTCAAATCTTAAGAGTTCAGTAAAATTCTCACAGGGGGTTTGAACAACGGAGCCCAGAAGCAAGTATTGGGAGGGGAGGGGTTGGGAGAAAGAAAAAGCACAATAAAATTTAAAGATTCCCAAACTCTGCTCCTGTGAGCTCCTCAAAAGGAGGCCTGTGAAAGGCTTTTTTTGCCTTTGCTTATTAGGCCACACCCTCCTGATGGAGCCAATCCTCCTGGAGCTTACAGAAGGCCCTGTACGGAGAGCCCTGTAAGGAATTCTAGCAGGACCTCCTTTGCCTATTAGGCCACACCCTCCTGATGGAGCCAATCCTCTTGGAGCTTACAGAAGGCCCTGTACGGAGAGCCCTGTAAGGAATTCTAGCAGGACCTCCTTTGCCTATTAGGCCACACCCTCCTGATGGAGCCAATCCTCCTGGAGCTTACAGAAGGCCCTGTACGGAGAGCCCTGTAAACTCCAGGAGGATTAGCTATATTAGGAGGGTGTGGCTTAATATGCAAAGGAGTTCCTGCTACAAAAAAAGCCCTGCAAGAAAGCATTTTCAAGCTATGTTCATTTTAGAAGGCATCCTGTTAAGAGCTTCCTCCCGGAATGTGGAAGAGCTACCGTCAAGAGTTAATCGCAACCTCACTCCTGACAGGCTATGGTTGGCTCCGCCTCCTGCAACAGTCATTTTGTGGGTGGGCCCAGGGCTTTTTTTGAGCAGGAACTCACAGGAATGCAGCTCTGGCTGGCTTGTTGTCAGGGGGTGTGGCCTAGTATGCAAACGAGCCCCTCCTGGGCTTTTTCTACGGAAAAGCCCCGTGTGGAACGATCCTGATGTCAAGGGGTGTGGCCTAATATGCAAATGAGCTCATGCAGGGCTTCTACGTATGCGTAGCACAAGTACACGTATCGAGCTAGTGAGGAAACAATCTTCTGACGGTATCTGGCAGATCTCCAATGGACAGCCAGAGGCTCTGTTGACCCCCTCGGTTTTCTATAAACGTTTGATGGACACCAGTCGCAGGCTGCCAAGACCAGTTGGCATTCCTTCGAGGATTCCAGCGTGGAGCTGACTGGCATGAGAGGGCTTTATAGTCACCTCGCCCTATTTCCAGACTGCCCTTTCCCAAATCCTTGCTCAGCTGGACATTAGAAGAACATGCACCCCAGGGGCCAAATAAGGGCCGCCCCAGATGGTTCCTATCAAGCCCCAGAGCAACTGGCTGTCATCTGCTTCCTTGCTTCCTTCTACACGCTTCCTCTCTCTTGCTTCCTTCTGCATAACAGCTGGCTTTACCAGGCTTGCTCAATCGCATAGGAGCTACAGAGCAAAACCTCTGTTTTCTCCATCGGCTAAAGCTCTTCCCTTGGGGAGGAAGGGGGGAAGGCAGAGCTTGTTTTTCCAGGCTCTCTCAATCACACAGCAGAGATTCTGAGCCAAGCCGCTCTTCCTTCTATTGGCTGAGCCTCCTCCCCCTTCTGGTCCCCTGGGGAAGAAAGGAAAGAGCTATTGCTTCTTTTGCCCAGTTCCCTAGCTCTCATGGCAGAAATACAAAGAAAACACCTTTAAATGCAATGAGTGTTAATGTTTTAAGTTTTAAAAAAATATGACACAGTGTTGGATTGGATGGGTCATTGGCTTCTCTTCTGTTCTTATGTGACACAGAGTGTTGGACTGGATGGGTCATTGGCCTGATCCAACATGGCTTCTCGTATGTTCTTATGTGACACAGAGTGTTGGACTGGATGGGTCATTGGCCTGATCCAACATGGCTTCTCTTCTGTTCTTATGTGACACAGAGTGTTGGACTGGATGGGTCATTGGCCTGATCCAACATGGCTTCTCTTCTGTTCTTATGTGACACAGAGTGTTGGACTGGATGGGCCATTGGCCTGATCCAACATGGTTTCTCTTATGTTCTTATGTGACACAGAGTGTTGGACTGGATGGGCCATTGGCCTGATCCAACATGGCTTCTCTTCTGTTCTTATGTGACACAGAGTGTTGAACTGGATGATCCACTGGCCTGATCCAACATGGCTTCTCATGTTCTTATGTGACACAGAGTGTTGGACTGGATGGGCCATTGGCCTGATCCAACATGGCTTCTCTTATGTTTTTAACTGTGAGGGTCCGCCACGCGCTGCCCTTCGACTGTCATGGGGCCACATCACCGTGCTGAGAGCCTGACTCAGGAGTCCCACACTGGCATTGACCCCGAGAGAGTGGCAGGAAATAGACTCATGACTGGAGGACGGGAAGAGACGCTGGGTTAAACAGAAAGAATAGAATCATGAAACATCACCGTTCCATGTGCTGCACTGTCAGGGGTGAGTCAGGAGTCCCCAGCAGGGGAGAGACCGTTCCTTTCCAGCTCTGGAGTCACAGACTTGGCAGTCCACCTCAGAGGTTCAAGTCTTATTATTCACACAGACACACAGTGCTTCGGAGACCCCGGCCCTTTGCCTTCTGCCAGCTGCAGAACTCCCATTAAAACAGCCTATCTCCATAGGGCTGCTAATCCCCAGGTGGGTTGAACAACACGGATTGCTGGTGAAAAAGTCTTATAGACCACGCAAATCCTTTGCAAACCAAATTCTATTATATTCATGTATTTATACGAATTCTAGCATATATGGGGAGGGACGGCGGCTCAGTGGCAGAGCCATCTACTTGGAAAGCAGAAGGTCCCAGGTTCAATCCCCGGCATCTCCGACTCAAAAGGGTCCAGGCAAGTAGGCGTGAAAAACCTCAGCTAGAGACCCTGGAGAGCCACTGCTGGTCAAGGGAGGTATGGTGGCTCAGTGGTAGAGCATCTGCTTGGTAAGCAGAAGGTCCCAGGTTCAATCCCTGGCGTCGCCACTAAAAACGGGTCCAGGCAAGTAGGTTTGAAAAACCTCAGCTTGAGACGCTGGAGAGCCACTGCCAGTCTGAGGAGACAAGACTGATTTTGATGGACCCAAAAACTGATTCAGTAGAAGGCAGCTTCATATGTCAGGGGAGGGATGGTGGCTCTGTGGTAGAGCATCTGCTTGGTAAGCAGAAGGTCCCAGGTTCAATCCCCGGCATCTCCAAAAAAGGGTCCAGGCAAATAGGTGTGAAAAACCTCAGCTTGAGACCCTGGAGAGCCGCTGCCAGTCTGAGAAGACAAGACTGGCTTTGATGGACCCAAAATCTGATTCAGTAGAAGGCAGCTTCATATGTCAGGGGAGGGATGGTGGCTCCGTGGTAGAGCATCTGCTTGGTTAGCAGAAGGTCCCAGGTTTAATCCCCAGCATCTCCAACTCAAAGGGGTCCAGGCAAAGAGGCATGAAAAACCACAGCTTGAGACGCTGGAGAGCCGCTGCCGGTCTGAGTACACAAGACTGACTTTGGTGGACTCAAAATCTGATTCAGTAGAAGGCAGCTTCACCTGTCAGGGGAGGGACGGTGGCTCCGTGGTAGAGCATCTGCTTAATAAGCAGAAGGTCCCAGGTTCAATCCCTGGCATCTCCAAAAAAGGGTCCAGGCAAATAGGTGTGAAAAACCTCAGCTTGAGACCCTGGAGAGCCGCTGCCAGAATGAGGAGACAAGACTGACTTTGATGGACCCAAAATCTGATTCAGTAGAAGGCAGCTTCATATGTCAGGGGAGGGATGGTGGCTCAATGGTACAGCCTCTGATTGGTTAGCAGAAGGTCCCAGGTTCAATCCCCGGCATCTCCAGCTCAAAAGAGTCCAGGCAAAGAGGCATGAAAGACCTCAGCTTGAGATGCTGGAGAGCCGCTGCCAGTCTGAGTACACAAGACTGACTTTGATGGACCCAAAATCTGATTCAGTAGAAGGCAGCTTCATATATCAGGGGAGGGACGGTGGCTCCGTGGTAGAGCATCTGCTCGGTAAGCAGAAGGTCCCAGAAGACCCCACCTTGAGGTTGGCAGCCATAGACTTGGCCCAGCTGTGGCGTCGTCATGAACCCCATTGTTGGTTTCAGAGGCTTTCACCGTTTCGTGGCCTCTTTTCTCAGCCGATGGGGATTGTTCAGGCATCGATCTGTCTGTCCTGCGATGCCAAACGTCAGAGCAAATCTTCACGCCTGGATAGCCCAGGCTAGCCTGAACTCTGAGAAGGACCAGTCCTGCAGAGTCGCTGTGCATAGGGTTGCCAAGTCCAATTCAAGAATTATCTGAGGACTCTGGAGGGGTGGAGCCAGGAGACTTTGGAGGTGGAGCCAGGAGCAAGGGTGTGGCAAGCACAACGGAACTCCGAAGGGAGTTCTGGCCGTCGCATTGAAAGGGACCGCACACCTTTTAAACGCCTTCCCTCCGTTTGCTCTGTAGCTCCTGTGCGATTGAGCAAGCCTGGCAAAGCAAGCTGTGATGCGGAAGGAAGCAAGAGAGATGGAGAAGGAAGCAGATAACGGTCAGTTGCCAGGGGCCTGAGAGGAGCCCTCCAGGGGCCTGATTCAGCCCCCGAACTGCATGTTTGACTCCCCTGCTCTAATTTGTGGTACTCCCCGCACATGCTAGGCTTCCTAACCCTCCCGCCCTGGTGGGGGACCCCAGGATTTCCACCCTCTTCCCCCGCTCCCCCAAAAAATGGAAGCGGGGGGAGGGGGAAACGGTGCCAGGGAGCATGGCCAGCCGCCGCATGCCGAAGTGGGCGAGGCTGCCGCACCGCGCCGCTGCCGCCCCCTCCCCGCCCACCGCAGCTGCTCCTCTGAGATGAGCCCAGGCTGATCCCATCTCAGAGGAGCAGCCACCGTGAGCAGAGAAGAGGCAGCAGCGCAGCGGCCTCGCCCGCTCCGAGACGGGGCAGCTCGCCATTTCCCCCCCTCCCCCTAGCTCCACCCCAGTGTCTCCTGGCTCCACCCCCAAAGTCCCCAGATATTTCTGGGGTTGGACTTGGGAACCCTAGCACATGCCCAGACACACTTCAGTTCCATCTGTTCATGTGTTCTGGCACTGAAAACAGATGCTGGGCCCTTGAGCCGAGGAGAAGGAACAGGAAGAAGAAGAATTGGTTTTTACCTTTCACCATCTGAAGGAGTCTCAGAGTGGTTTACAGTCTCCTTCCCTTCCTCTCCCCACAACAGACACCCTGTGAGGCAGGCAGGGCTGAGAGACCACCAAGAGAACTGGGACTGGCAAAAGGGCACCCAGCTGGCTGCATGCCGAAGAAGAAGAAGATGATATTGGATTTATATCCCACCCAACACTCCGAAGAGTCTCAAAGCGGCTCACAATCTCCTTTCCCTTCCTCCCCCACAACAGACACCCTGTGAGGTAGATGAAGATATTGGATTTATATCCCGCCCTCCACTCCGAAGAGTCTCAGAGCGGCTCACAATTTACTTTCCCTTCCTCCCCCACAACAGACACCCTGTGAGGTAGATGAAGATATTGGATTTATATCCCGCCCAACACTCCGGAGAGTCTCAGAGCGGCTCACAATCTCCTTTCCCTTCCTCCCCCACAACAGACACCCTGTGAGGTGGGTGGGGCTGAGAGACCACCAAGAGAACTGGGACTGGCAAAAGGGCACCCAGCTGGCTGCATGCAGAAGTAGAAGATATTGGATTTATATCCCGCCCTCCACTCCGAAGAGTCTCAGAGCGGTTCACAATCTCCTTTCCCTTCCTCCCCCACAACAGACACCCTGTGAGGTAGATGAAGATATTGGATTTATATCCTGCCCAACACTCCGAAGAGTCTCAGAGCGGCTCACAATCTCCTTTCTCTTCCTTCCCCACAACAGACACCCTGTGAGGTGGGTGGGGCTGGAGAGGGCTCTCACAGCAGCTGCCCTTTCAAGGACAACCTCTGCCAGAGCTAGGGCTGACCCAAGGCCATTCCAGTAGCTGCAAGTGGAGGAGTGGAGAATCAAACCCGGTTCTCCCAGATAAGAGTCCGCACACTTCACCACTACACCAAAGTGGCTCTCAGAGGGGGAGTAGGGAATCAAACTGTGGAATTCACTGCCACAGGAGGTGGTGGCGGCCACAAGCATAGCCACCTTCAAGAGGGGTTTAGATAAAAATATGGAGCAGAGGTCCATCAGTGGCTATTAGCCACAGTGTGTGTGTGTGTGTGTGTGTGTATTTGGCCGCTGTGTGACACAGAGTGTTGGACTGGATGGGCCATTGGCCTGATCTAACATGGCTTTTCTTATGTTCAAATCCGATTTTCCCAGTTTAGAACCCACCACTTTTAACCACTCCACTCCACCAAGCAGGTTCTCAAAAAGGTCCTTTTCGCCTTGCACCAATTCTGCTGGGGAGGGGAGGGAGTTTTGAATGCCAATGGAGCACCCCCTGGTGGTCACATGTGGATACGGAAAACGCTTCAATGGTTCACTCGCAAGGGATACAGGATATTGGCATAAGGAGAGTATCTGTCCATTTCTGTCTTGGTAAGGCAGCACACGATGGAGGGGCGGGCGGGGGGGAGGCATGGCTGAGGGGCAGAGCCTCTGCTTGGCAGGCAGAAGGTCCCAGGTTCAAATCCCCCGCAGCAATCTCCAGTTGAAAGGACCAGGCTGAGGCAGGTAATATGAAAGAGCTTTAGCTGGGAGCTTGGAGAGTAGAGGCCAGTTCTGTTTTAAGTGCATCTTTAAATATAATAGACCCCTTTCATAGAATCTTAGAGTTGGAAGGGACCTCCAGGGTCATCTAGTCCAACCCCCTGCACAATGCAGGAAACTCACAAACCCCTCCCCCTAAATTCACAGGATCCTCATTGCTGTCAGATGGCCATCTAGCTTCTGTTGAAAAACCTCCAAGGAAGGAGAGCCCACCACCTCCCAAGGAGGAAGCCTGTTCCACTGAGGAACCATTCTAACGGTCAGGAAGTTCCTCCTAATGTTGAGCTGGAAACTCTTTTGATTTAATTTCAACCTATTGGTTCTGGTCCTACCTTCCGGGGCCACAGAAAACAATTCCACCTCCCTCCACTAGATGACAGCCCTTCAAGGACTTGAAGATGGTGATCCTATCATCTCTCAGCCGCCTCCCTCTCCAGGCTAAACATCCCTCCAGGCAAAACATTTGTGGGTCCTAACTCAGTGGAGGGCAAGTACTGAGGAGGCAGCCCACGTCTCCCATCCAAACACTTACCAGAGCCAATCCTGCTTAGCCAGATCTGGTCAGAAGAGGTTAGCCTGGGCGGGGGTGGCTAAACTGAAAGCGCAATCACCGACGATTCCTATGAGAAGGAAAATGGGAAAAGCCTAAAGAAGCCGAGTTGGCTTCCATAAACAGCTCTCTAAAGACTCGAGAAATAAAAAAGACTCCTTTAGGAATTGGAAGGAAGGCCTTATAACCAAGGATGAATTTCAACAAATCACCAGTGCTTGTAGAGAGAAAGTAAGGAAAGCTAAAGCTGAGTATGAGCTTAGGCTGGGCAAAGATGCTAAACGCGACGAAAAAGGGTTCTTTCTTAGGTTCAGAGAAAGAAAAAGAGCAAAGACATGGTAGGCCCATTGCGAGGGCAGGAAAGTGAAATTGTAACGGGTAATGAAGAGAGGGCGGAACTTCTGAATCCCATTACCATCATCCCATTACACACAACTATAGGTTAATAGCTGGCCCTAACGATCCCTGATGGGCCTCCTTCCTGAATCCAATTCCATCATCCCATTACACACAACTGTAGGTTAATAGCTGGCCTAACGATCCCTGATGGGCCTCCTTCCTGAATCCCATTACCATCATCGCATTACACACAACTATAGGTTAATAGCTGGACTAACGATCCCTGGTGGGCCTCCTTCCTGAATCCCCATTACCATCATCCCATTACACACAACTACAGGTTAATAGTTGCCTAACGATCCCTGATGGGCCTCTTTCCTGAATCCCATTACCATCATCCCATTACACACAACTATAGGTTAATAGCTGGGCCTAACGATCCCTGATGGGCCCTCCTCTCCTGAATCCATTACCATCATCCCATACACACAACTGTAGGTTAATAGCTGGCCTAACGATCCTGATGGGCCTCCTTCCTGAATCCATTACCATCATCCCATTACACACAACTATAGGTTAATAGCTGGACTAACGATCCCTGGTGGGCCTCCTTCCTGAATCCCATTACCATCATCCCATTACACACAACTATAGGTTAATAGCTGGCCTAACGATCCCTGATGGGTCTCCTTCCTGAATCCCATTACCATCATCCCATTACACACAACTATAGGTTAATAGCTGGCCTGACGATCCCTGATGGGCCTCCTTCCTGAATCCCATTACCATCATCCCATTACACACAACTACAGGTTAATAGTTGGCCTGATCCCTGATGGGCCTCTTTCCTGAATCCCATTACCATCATCCCATTACACACAACTATAGGTTAATAGCTGGCCTAACGATCCCTGATGGGCCTCTTTCCTGAATCCCATTACCATCATCCCATTACACACAACTATAGGTTAATAGCTGGCCTAACGATCCCTGATGGGCCTCTTTCCTGAATCCCATTACCATCATCCCGTTACACACAACTATAGGTTAATAGCTGGACTAACGACCCCTGATGGGCCTCCTTCCTGAATCCCATTTCCATCATCCCATTACACACAACTATAGCTTAATAGCTGGCCTAACGATCCCTGATGGGCCTCCTTCCTGAATCCAGACGGCTCTTGTTTCAGGGTCTCCAGCTCAGCCAAGTCTCTGGTGGCCCTAAGGCCAAACTCGAGTTCCAATGCATAACGGTGTGCATGCACACTTCATCAGACGATGAAATGGGGTAGAGTGAGCGGTGCTACATATTAAGACTCTATCTAAAACGGAGTCTTTCTCTCAGCCTCCCGGAGGCCTATTTCCACCTAAACGCCTCCTCTCTGCTCTCTTGCTCCCTCCCTCCTCGTGCCCGTCTAGCTAGTCGGGGTGTCAGTTGTGCTCCTCCGACCGTCCGTCGTTCCAGCTGGCAAGGGGAAGCCTCGCGCTGCACATGACGTTCAGCAGAGTTTTCCTAGATAGAAATAACCTTCCGAGTCAGCCCGGCCTGGATCGCACTGGATAGAATGTCAGGCCACGTTTCGGCAAAGGACAAAGGACACAGAGTTAGTGGCCCCCTCCGCTCGCCGGGGGCTGCCAGTAATTTTGTGCCCCTGAATATTACGACTGCATGGCAAAAAAAAAAGCTCTTGGGTTACTTGTTTTTGTTGACTCAGGAAGTCCCCAATATAGGGTTGCCAATCCCCAGGTGGGGGCAGGGGATCCCCCAACTCGGAGGCCCTCCCCCCGCTTCAGGGGGCTGGGGAGATGTCCGCTGGGCACCCCGTTATTCCCATAGGAGATCAATCCCCATAGGGCATAATGGAGAATTGAAATGCGGGTATCTGGGGCTCTGCGGGGGGTTGTTTTTTGAGGTAGAGGCACCAAATTTGCAGCATAGTATCCAGTCCCTCTCCCCAAAACGCCCTCCAAGTTTCAAAAAGATTGGACCAAATGGTCCATTATACCCCAGGCTAGGGAGACCAAGTCCCATAGGGTACAATGGAGAATTGATCTGTGGGTCTCGGGGGGGGGCTGTGTTTTCTGAGGTAGAGGCGCCCAATTTGCAGCAGAGCATTCAATGCCTCTCCTCAAAACACCCTCCAAGTTTCAAAAGGATTGGACCGGGAAGGGGAGGGGGGGTGTCGATTCTATGAATCCCCAAAGAAAATTGATATTATGGTCTGCCCTGATTTTGCTTTATTTTGTGGGTCTTTGTTCCAGAATGCTGCTTTACAGAATGCAAATCAGGGCAGGTTTGCCAAGTCCAATTCAAGAAATATCTGGGGACTTTGGGGTGGAGCCAGGAGACTGGGGGTGGAGCCAGGACCAAGGCTTTGACAAGCATCATGGAACTCCAAAGGGAGTTCGGCCCATCACATTTAAAGGGACCGCACAACTTTTAAATGCCTTCCCTCCATTGGGAATAATGAAGGATAAGGGCACCTTCTTTGGGGGCTCATAGAATCGAATCCTCTGGTCTTTTTGAAACTTGGGGGGGGGCGGGTTTTGAGGCGAAACACTAGATGCTATGTGGAAAATTTGGTGCATCTACCTCAAAAAAACAGCACCCGTCCCAGAGCCCCAGATACCCACGACAGATTCTCCATTATTCCCAATGTCTCCATTGGGTATAACGGAGTGCCCAGTGGACATTCATAAGAACATAAGAGAAGCCATGTTGGATCAGGCCAATGGCCCCTCCAGTCCAACACTCTGTGTCACATAAGAACATAAGGGAAGCCCTGTTTGATCAGGCCACAGGCCCATCCAGTCCAACACTTGGTGTCACATAAGAACATAAGAGAAGCCATATTGGATCAGGCCAATGGCCCATCCAGTCCAACACTCTATGTCATATAAGAACATCAGAGAAGCCATGTTGGATCAGGCCAATGGCCCATGCAGTCCAACACTCTGTGTCACATAAGAACATCCGAGAAGCCATGTTGGATCAGGCCAATGGCCCATGCAGTCCAACACTCTGTGTCACATAAGAACATCAGAGAAGCCATGTTGGATCAGGCCAATGACCCATCCAGTCCAACACTCTGTGTCACACAGTGGCCAAATATATATATATATATATATATATATATATATATATATATATATATATATATATATATATATATATATATATATATATATATATATATATATATATATATATATATATGAAACTAAAAGGGGCTCAGGTAAAATGGGAGTCTTTCTCGGCTTGACTTCGCGAACGAAGATTTAAGAAAGGTGCAGTAGTCCACGTCTGCTGCAGGCTCGCTGGTGGCTGACAAGACCAATGCGGGACAGGCAGATCCGGCCACAGTGGCTGCAGGGAAAAGTCTGGTTTGGGGTTGGTGCTGTAGCAGTGCGATTCTTCCTCAATCTCCTTTTGTCCTCAAGACCAGCTATGCGTGCGTTCTCAAAGGAAGAGACAGCCTGGTGGATGGCGTGCCTCCATGCTTTGCAATCTGAGGCTAGGTCAGACCACTGGTGATGGTTGCTGCAACAGGTACTAAGGGATTTCTTCAAGGAGTCCTTGTACCTCTTCTTTGGTGCCCCTCTATTTCGAAGGCCGGTGGAAAGTTCACCATACAGGGCAATCTTGGGAAGGCGGTGGTTTTCCATCCTGGAAATATGCCCTGCCCAGCGCAGCTGCGTCTTCAACAGCAGTGCCTTGATGCTTGTAACCTCCGCCCTCTTGAGGACTTCAGTGTTGGTCACAAAGTCACTCCAGTGGATGTTGAGGATGGTGCGAAGGCAGCGTTGATGAAAGCGCTCAACGAGTCGCAGGTGATGATGGTATAAAAACCCACGATTCGGAGCCGGTATAAAACGGTATAAAACCCACGATTTATATATATATATAAATACATACACACACACTCACATATATATACATACCTCCCTGCCCCACTTTCTGCTACCCCTGAAGGGGGGGGAGGGGGGTCAACCAGGGAATCCCCTGCCCCCAACTGGGGATTGACAACCCTAGCTCGGGTGCAGGGTCAGGGTCACCGATCCCACCACGTGGGGTCCTACCTTGCCTCAGCAGGTGTAAAAGAGGTCAGGAGGTCATCCTGTGTCACCTCCCCACCTGGGTTCAGCGTCCTTCCGCAGGCCGAGGGTCACTTTTCCTTTGCCATGGTGATCAATTACACGGAGGCTTACATAGAGGAAGCTGACTGACTCAAGTTGGCCGAGCATCTGAACCCGGAAAGTGATCAGGTTCACTGGGCAGCTTTGGAAAAGGCCCTCACGGATCACACAGCGACAGCAGCTTCCGGATTTGAAAATCTTACAAGATTTCCCCACTCGTCTATGCCGGTAAATTTCGAAATAAGTTTTTCTTCCCTTCCACTTAAGAACATAAGAGAAGCCATGTTGGATCAGGCCAATGGCCCCTCCAGTCCAACACTCTGTGCCACATAAGAACATAAGAGAAGCCATGTTGGATCAGGCCAATGGCCCCTCCAGTCAAACACTCTGTGTCACATAAGAACATAAGAGAAGCCATGTTGGATCAGGCCAATGGCCCATCCAGTCCACCACTGTGTCACATAAGAACATAAGAGAAGCCATGTTGGATCAGGCCAGTGGCCCATCCAGTCCAACACTCTGTGTCACATAAGAACATAAGAGAAGCCATGTTGGATCAGGCCAATGGCCCCTCCAGTCCAACACTCTGTGTCACATAAGAACATAAGAGAAGCCATGTTGGATCAGGCCAATGGCCCATCCAGTCCAATACTCTGTGTCACATAAGAACATAAGAGAAGCCCTGTTGGATCAGGCCAATGGCCCATCCAGTCCAACACTCTGTGTCACATAAGAACATAAGAGAAGCCATGTTGGATCAGGCCAATGGCCCATCCAGTCCAACACTCTGTGTCGCATAAGAACATAAGAGAAGCCATGTTGGATCAGGCCAATGGCCCATCTAGTCCAACACTCTGTGCCGCACGGAATCCAAATAACAGGTGCCATCAGGAGCCAAGACACTAGAAGCCCTCCCACTGTGCCACCCAGCACCAAGAATACACAGCATCACTTGCCCCGGAAAGAGAGTTCCAATAATTCATTGTGCTGTGGCTAATAACCACATCTGGACCTCTGCTCGATATGTTGATGCAATCCGCTCTTGAAGTTGGCTATGTTTGTAGCTGCCAGCACTTCCTGTGGCTGTGAATTCCACGTGTTAATCACCTTTTGGGTGAAGGAGGACTTCCTTTTATCCGTTCTAACCCCACAGCTCAGCAATTTCATTGAGTGTTTATGAGTTCTTGTACTGAGAGAAAGGGAGAAAAGGACTTCTTTCTCTACTTTCTCCATCCCATGCATTATCTTGTAAACCTCCATCATGTCACCCCGCGGTCGACGTTTCTCCAAGCTAAAGAGCCCCAAGCGTTTCAACCTTTCTTCATAGGGAAAGTGTTCCAACCCATGAATCATTCTAGTTGCCTTTTCTGGACTTTTTCCAATGCTATGATATCCTTTTTGAGGTGCGGTGGCCAGAACTGCACACAGTACTCCAAATGAGGCCGCACCATCGATTTATACAGGAGCATTTTGATGCTGGCTGATTTGTTTTCAGTTCCCTTCCTAATAATCTCCAGCATGGCGTTGGCCTTTTTTTTTTTATTGCAGTTGCACACTGTCTGGACATGTTCATCTACCACAAGTCCTACCTGGCTCTTCGTGGGGGAGTCCTTTTGTGCAATAATATCACCTGGAAGTGATGTCATTGCACTGGACACATCGTGCGGGGAATGCTCTAGCATTTGGGTTAAAAACCTCTTTGGCACCATAGAGTTTTTCTCTAAATGCTAGAGTGTCCCCATGTGATGTGCCCGGCATGATGACATCACTTCCAGGTGACATCATCACATTGGCCACTGACGGCGGTCTTTAGGGGTGGGGATCACACGCCCCCCGGCCAGCTCCATGCCGGCAGGTTGTGGCCCCCCAAAGTGGCCGTTTCTTCCAGGTGAACTGACCTGTATCAGCTGGAGATCAGTCGTAATAGTGGGGGACTGGAGGAACCGGGGGGCTACTGTGTGAGGCATGAAGAACTGCTTGGCCACTGTTCTGAGACAGAAGGCTGGACTAGATGGACCCTCCCTGGTCTGATCCAACAGGAATCTTCTTGTGTTCTTATGAACAGAGCATTCTTAATTTGTCAAGAAGAAGAAGACCGTAGATTTAAACCCCGCCCTTCTCTCTGAATCAGAGTCTCAGAGTAGCTCACAATCTCCTTTTACCTTCCTCCCCCACAACAGACACCCTGTGAGGTGGGTGGGGCTGAGAGAGCTCTCCCAGAAGCTGCCCTTTCAAGGACAGAGTCTCAGAGCAGCCTACAATCTCCTTTTACCTTCCTCCCCCACAACAGACACCCTGTGAGATGGGTGGGGCTGAGAGGGCTCTCCCAGAAGCTGCCCTTTCAAGGACAACTCCTATAAGAGCTAGGGTTGACCCGTGCCCATTCCAGCAGCTGCAAGTGGAGGAGCGGGAAATCAAACCCGGTTCTCTCAGATAAGAGTCTTTCCACTACACCAAACTGTACCCACTACACCAAACTCTCTCTCTCTCTCTCTCTCTCTCTCTCTCTCTCTCTCTCTCTCTCTCTCTCTCTCGCATTATAGTCTTTGGTTACACCTTCAATGCAAATTTGAATTGGCATCTTAATCACCACAACAGAACCCTGGGAATTGTAGTTTAGGGAAAATTCCAGGAACTCCTTGCTGGGGACTTGTGGCCTTCTAACTGAGCTACCAGAGCTGAATCCAGGATGGTAAAAGGGGATGCAAATGGTTTAAAAGTTGTGCCACGCTTTGCACTTTCCTCTGATATGGCCCTCATGTCAACTCAGTGGTATTAGCCACTGTGATTTCTCAAATGTAAAATGGCTTCCGGCTACCACAAGAAGAAGAAGAAGAAAAAGAAGAAGAAGAAGAAGAAGAAGAAGAAGAAGAAGAAGAAGAAGAAGAAGAAGAAGAAGAAGAAGAAGAAGAAGAAGAAGAAGAAGAAGAAATTGGATTTATATCCTGCCCTATACTCTGAATCACAGAGGCTCAGAGTAGTCGCAATATTCTTCACCTACCCCCCTCCACAACAGACACCCTGTGAGGTGGGTGGGGCTGAGAGGTCTGTCACAGCAGCTGCCCTTTCAAGGACAACTAATGCCAGAGCTCTGGCTGACCCAAGACCATTCCAGCAGCTGCAAGTGGAGGAGTGGGGAATCACACCCGGTTCTCCCAGATAAGAGAGCTCTGGCTGACCCAAGGCCATTCCAGCAGGTGCAAGTGGAAGAGTGGGGAATCAAACCCGATTCTCCAGATAAGAGAGCTATGGCTGACCCAAGGCCATTCCAGCAGCTACAAGTGGAGGAGTGGGGAATCAAACCCGATTCTCCAGATAAGAGAGCTCTGGCTGACCCAAGGCCATTCCAGCAGCTGCAAGTGGGGGAGTGGGGAATCACACCCGGTTCTCCCAGATAAGAGAGCTCTGGCTGACCCAAGGCCATTCCAGCAGCTGCAAGTGGAGGAGGGGGGAATCAAACCCGGTTCTCCCAGATAAGAGAGCTCTGGCTGACCCAAGACCATTCCAGCAGCTGCAAGTGGAGGAGTGGGGAATCAAACCCGGTTCTCCGAGATAAGAGAGCTCTGGCTGACGCAAGGCCATTCCAGCAGCTGCGAGTGGAGGAGTGGGGAATCAAACCTGGTTCTCCCAGATAAGAGAGCTCTAGCTGACCCAAGTCCATTCCAGCAGCTGCAAGTCGAGGAGTGGAGAATCACACCCGGTTCTCCCAGATAAGAGAGCTCTAGCTGACCCAAGGCCATTCCAGCAGCTGCAAGTGGAGGAGTGGGGAATCACACCCGGTTCTCCCAGATAAGAGAGCTCTAGCTGACCCAAGGCCATTCCAGCAGCTGCAAGTGGAGGAGTGGGGAATCACACCCGGTTCTCCCAGATAAGAGAGCTCTAGCTGACCCAAGGCCATTCCAGCAGGTGCAAGTGGAGGAGTGGGGAATCAAACCCGGTTCTCCCAGATAAGAGAGCTCTAGCTGACCCCAGGCCATTCCAGCAGCTGCAAGTGGAGGAGTGGGGAATCAAACCCGGTTCTCCCAGATAAGAGAGCTCTGGCTGACCCAAGGCCATTCCAGCAGCTGCAAGTCGAGGAGTGGGGAATCAAACTCAGTTCTCCCAGATAACAGAGCCATGGCTGACCCAAGGCCATTCCAGCAGCTGCACGTGAAGGAGTGGGGAATCAAACCCGGTTCTCCCAGATAAGAGAGCTCTGGCTGACCCAAGGCTATTCCAGCAGCTGCAAGTGGAGGAGTGGGGAATCAAACTCAGTTCTCCCAGATAACAGAGCCATGGCTGACCCAAGGCCATTCCAGCAGCTGCAAGTGGAGGAGTGGGGAATCAAACCCGGTTCTCCCAGATAAGAGAGCTCTGGCTGACCCAAGGCCATTCCAGCAGCTGCAAGTCGAGGAGTGGGGAATCAAACTCAGTTCTCCCAGATAACAGAGCCATGGCTGACCCAAGGCCATTCCAGCAGCTGCACGTGAAGGAGTGGGGAATCAAACCCGGTTCTCCCAGATAAGAGAGCTCTGGCTGACCCAAGGCTATTCCAGCAGCTGCAAGTGGAGGAGTGGGGAATCAGACCTGGTTTTCCCAGATAAGAGAGCTCTGGCTGACCCAAGACCATTCCAGCAGGTGCAAGTGGAGGAGTGGGGAATCAAATCCGGTTCTCCCAGATAAGAGAGCTATGGTTGACCCAAGGCCATTCCAGCAGCTGCAAGTGGAAGAGTGGGGAATCAAACCCAGTTCTCCCAGATAAGAGAGCTCTGGCTGACCCATGGCCATTCCAGCAGCTGCAAGTGGAGGAGTGCAGAATCAAACCCGGTTCTCCCAGATAAGAGTCTGCACACTACACTAAACTGGCTCTATGTGGTGACCTTATAGAGCAAGGATGTCAAAAGAATTTATTATAAGGGCTGAATCTGGCATAAATGAGACCTTGCCAGGCCTGGCCATAAAATGTAATGCCAGGTAGTGGAGATATAAACTTTATAAAGGACATAGACAATCACAATTAAAGATTTTGTATCTCTCCCATGTGATCTGGAGAACTGGGCAAAGAAAACTCTGGCTTTTTCCCTCCTTCCCTAGGGGAATGAGGAGGGGGTGGAGCCTCAGCCAATAGACAGAAAAGAGGCTTTGCTCAGTAGCTCTGCTGTGCGATTGAGAGAGCCTGGCAAAGCAAGCTCTCCCTCCTCATCTTCCTTCCCAAGGGAGGAGCCTCAGTCAATAGAGAAAATAGAGGCTTTGCTCCGTAGCTCTGCTGTGCGATTGAGCAAGCCTGGCAAAGCAAGCTGCTATGCAGAAGGAAGCAAGATATAGGGAGAAGAAAGCAGGCGACAGCCAGTTGCTTGGGGGGGGAGGCTGATAGGAACCCTCCAGGGGCCTGATCCAGCCCCCAGGCTGCGCGTTTGAGACACCCCTGATCTATGCCATTATACCCTACTGAAGTCCCTTGTCCTTCCTCAAGCCCACCCTCTCCAAGTTTCACCCTCAAATTTCCCAATCTAGAGTTGGCAACCGTAGCTTCCATCCTAAAATAAACCCTGTTGAGTATTCGTGCTGGACTCTCGGGTAACCGCTGCTGTCCCTTGTCTCCAGAATACACACGCTGCCCATTCTCTGGCCCAGGGGAGGGAATGGCCAGAATCCAAGACTTTGGCACCCCCACACACACACCGCCCTGCTCCATGCTCGAATTAGCAGATGAGGTTGTGTCCCAGAGCGCCTGGCCTGGGCGAGGGGCTGGAGAGGAAGTCACAGAATGTGCAGCCCACCCGCGGAGTACAACGTGTGCTCCAGACGCTCTGCGGCTGGTACTCGGCCAGAAACCCCAGCAAGGCCCGCGCCCCCTTCCCATCTTCCAAGGTGGAGAGGAGGTAGGTCGAGTGGAGAGCCTCGGGTGTCCCAACCACCAGGCCTGGCGTGAACCCATCTCATTCCTCCGGCCACATGGGGCAGCAATTATAGCTGTGTGACTCACGGAGACCTTTCGGAGGACTCTGGCGCGCTTCACCCCTGATACACCGTCCGTTGGCGGCTCGAAGTTCTGCCCGGCTTGGAAGCCCCGAATGCAGGAAGATATCTTTTCTTGTAAGAAACTCAACAAAACTGAAAAAAATTGTCATGTAAAAGGGTGGCTGGTCAAAGAGCCCCGCAGTGCGGAGTGTTAAAGCTGCAGTCCTAAGCTCTGCTCACAACCTGAGTTCGATCCCCGGCAGAAGCTGGGTTTTCAGGTCGCCGGCTCGAGGTTCTCCCAGATAAGAGAGCTCTAGCTGACCCAAGGCCATTCCAGCACCTGCAAGTGGAGGACTGGGGAATCAAATCAGGTTCTCCCAGATAAGAGAGCTCTGGCTAACCCAAGGCCATTCCAGCAGCTGCAAGTGGAGGAGGGGGGAATCAAACCTGGTTCTCCCAGATAAGAGAGCTATGGGTGACCCAAGGCCATTCCAGCAGCTGCAAGTGGAGGAGTGGGGAATCAAACCCGGTTCTCCCAGATAAGAGAGCTATGGCTGACCCAAGGCCATTCCAGCAGCTGCATGTGGAGTGGGGAATCAAATCAGGTTCTCCCAGATAAGAGAGCTCTGGCTGACCCAAAGCCATTCCAGCAGCTACGAGTGGAGGACTGGGGAATCAAACCTGGTTCGCCCAGATAAGAGAGCTCTGGCTGACCCAAGGCTATTCCAGCAGGTGCAAGTGGAGGAGTGGGGAATCAAACCCGGTTCTCCCAGATAAGAGAGCTATGGGTGACCCAAGGCCATTCCAGCAGCTGCAAGTGGAGGAGTGGGGAATCAAACCCAGTTCTCCCAGATAAGAGAGCTCTGGCTGACCCAAGGCCATTGCAGCAGCTGCAAGTGTAGGAGTGGGGAATCAAATCCGATTCTCCCAGATAAGAGTGCTATGGGTGACCCAAGGCTATTCCAGCAGCTGCAAGTGGAGGAGTGGGGAATCAAACCCAGTTCTCCCAGATAAGAGAGCTCTGGCTGACCCAAGGCCATTCCAGCAGCTGCAAGTGGAGGAGTGGGGAATCAAACCCGGTTCTCCCAGATAAGAGAGCTCTGGCTGACCCAAGGCCATTGCAGCAGCTGCAAGTGGAGGAGTGGGGAATCAAATCCGATTCTCCCAGATAAGAGAGCTATGGCTGTCCCAAGGCCATTCCAGCAGCTGCAAGTGGAGGACTGGGGAATCAAACCCGGTTCTCCCAGATAAGAGCTCTGGCTGACCCAAGGCTATTCCGGCAGGTGCAAGTGGAGGAGTGGGGAATCAAACCCGGTTCTCCCAGATAAGAGAGCTATGGGTGACCCAAGGCCATTCCAGCAGCTGCAAGTGGAGGAGTGGGGAATCAAACCCGGTTCTCCCAGTTAAGTGAGCTATGGCTGATCCAAGGCCATTCCAGCAGGTGCAAGTGGAGGAGTGGGGAATCAAACCCGGTTCTCCCAGATAAGAGAACTATGGCTGAACAAGGTCATTTCAGCAGGTGCAAGTGGAGGAGTGGGGGATCAAACCCGGTTCTCCCAGATAAGAGCTCTGGCTGACCCAAGGCCATTCCAGCAGCTGCAAGTGGAGGACTGGAGAATCAAACCCGGTTCTCCCAAATAAGGGAGCTATGGCTGACCCAAGGCCATTCCAGCAGGTGCAAGTGGAGGAGTGGGGAATCAAACTCGGTTCTCCCAGATAAGAGAGCTCTGGCTGACCCAAGGCCATTCCAGCAGCTGCAAGTGGAAGAGTGGGGAATCAAACCCAGTTCTCCCAGATAAGAGAGCCATGGCTGACCCATGGCCATTCCAGCAGCTGCAAGTGGAAGAGGGGGGAATCAAACCCGGTGAGCTCTGGCTGACCCAAGGCCATTCCAGCAGCTGCAAGTGGAGGAGGGGGGAATCAAACCCGGTTCTCCCAGATAGGAGAGCTATGGCTGACCCAAGGCCATTCCAGCAGCTGCAAGTGGAGGAGGGGGAAATCAAACCCGGTTCTCCCAGATTAGAGAGCTCTGGCTGACCCAAGGCCATTCCAGCAGCTGCAAGTGGAGGAGGGGAGAATCAAACCCGGTTCTCCCAGATAAGAGAGCTATGGCTGACCCAAGGTCATTCCAGCAGCTGCAAGTGGAGGAGTGGGGAATCCAACCCAGTTCTCCCAGATAAGAGAGCTCTGGCTGACCCAAGGCCATTCCAGCAGCTGCAAGTGGAGGAGTGGGGAATCCAACCCGGTTCTCCCAGATAAGAGAGCTCTGGCTGACCCAAAGCCATTCCAGCAGCTACGAGTGGAGGACTGGGGAATCAAACCCGGTTCTCCCAGATAAGAGAGCTATGGTTGACCCAAGGCCATTCCAGCAGCTGCAAGTGGAGGCGTGGGGAATCAAACTCGGTTCTCCCAGATAAGAGAGCACTGGCTGACCCAAGGCCATTCCAGCAGCTGCAAGTGGGGAATCAAACCCGGTTCTCCCAGATAAGAGAGCTCTGGCTGACCCAAGGCCATTCCAGCAGCTGCAAGTGAAGGAGTGGGGAATCTAACCCACTTCTCCCAGATAAGAGAGCTCTGGCTGACCCAAGGCCATTCCAGCAAGTGGAGGAGTGGGGAATCCAACCCAGTTGTCCCAGATAAGCGAGCTATGGCTGACCCAAGGCCATTCCAGCAGCTGCAAGTGGAGGAGTGGGGAATCAAACCCGGTTCTCCCAGATAAGAGAGCTCTGGCTGACCCAAGGCCATCCCAGCAGCTGCAAGTGGAGGAGTGGGGAATGAAACCCAGTTCTCCCAGATAATAGTCTGCACACTTCACCACTACACCAAACTGGCTGTGGAAGTGGAGTGCGTACCTGTGAGTCTCCGGGCTTAATCATAAGCAATCTTGATCAAGACTCAGGGTTGGATCCCATAAATCTTTTCCAGTGATAATGATGTATTCTTCCAGCTTTCTTGTACTGGGGACTGGATCCACAAGAACGCACCCACGAAGGCCAGAATCCATTAGAGTTCAGTGCATGCCGGGCCATCAGTTTGGCTTAAACATGTGTAATTCTTGTTGAGGAACCTTGAACGAAGAACACAAATGAGTCCTTAAACTTCATGGTCTGAGATGTCTCCTTCTGTCCTCTGGCTCAGTGGTCATTCTCTCTTTTCGCCACAGGTTTCAGAACAGGGGTGGCCAAACTGTGGCTTGGGAACCACATGTGGCTCTTTCACACATGTAGTGTGGCTCTTGAAGCCCCCACCACCCCAATGGCCAGCTTGGAGAAAGCATTTCTCTCTTTAGATCACTTCTCCAAGCCAAGCCAGTCAGCCATTTGGAGGATGCTTTTTAAAGTTGCTTTCTTTCCTGCTCTTCCCTCCCCCATTTATCTTCCTTGCTCCCAACATTTGGCATTCTTGTGGCTCTCAAACATCTGACGTTTAGTCTGTGTGACTCTTACATTAAGCAAGTTTGGCCACCCATTTCAGAGGATTGCTGATTTCACAACCACCAGCTTCTTTGGCCTATCCAACAGAGGAGCCACATTTTCTGAAATTGCTCTCTTCTTTCATCAGAATAGTCTTGAATGCTCACAGGTTAACAAACTCAATCGGTGAGTTTGTTAAGCTCGCCTATCGTTGCTCATTCGAAATATCACTTTTTAAAAAGAATGCTCCCATTTTACCTGAGCCCCTTTTAGTTTCATATCGCACAGTGGAATTAAAATGTTTCGCTATTGTGTGGGCCGTAGGTAAATTAAAACCCTGCTTTTCGTGGAGAAAACATATTCTATACCGGGGTGGCCGAACTTGTTTAATGTAAGAGCCACACAGAATAAATGTCAGGTGTTTGAGAGTCACAAAACATGAACGTCAGATGTTTAAGAGCCGGGAGGAAAGGAAGGAAGGAAGGAAGAAGGAAGGAAGGAAGGAAGGAAGGAAGGAAGGAAGGAAGGAAGGAAGGAAGGAAGGAAGGAAGGAAGGAAGGGAGGGAGGGAGGGAGGGAGGGAGGGAGGGAGGGAGGGAGGGAGGGAGGGAGGGAGGAAGGAAGGAGGGAGGGAGGAAGGAGGGAGGGAGGAAGGAGGAAGGAAGGAAGGAAGGAAGGAAGGAAGGAAGGAAGGAAGGAAGGAAGGAAGGAAGGAAGGAAGGAAGGAAGGAAGGAAGGAAGGAAGGAAGGGAGGGAGGGAGGGAGGGAGGGAGGGAGGGAGGGAGGGAGAAGTGGGGAAAAAGCAACTTTAAGTGCATTCTCCAAGCTGCCGGCTGGCTTGTCTTGGAGAAGTGATTTATAGGGAGAAATGCCTTCTTCAGGTGGGCTGATGGGGCGAAATGTGTGAAAGAGCCACATGTAGCTCTCGAGCCACAGTTTGGCGACCCCTGCTCTATACACTGATCACTAACCACTACGCTGGTTAAACCAAGTTAAAAAAACCCATCAACGGCGGGTTGATTAGATGGAGTCTACAACTCCAAGATTATAACTTTGACATTGTACACATTAGAGGTAAAGAGAACATCATCGCTGATGTATTCTCTACAACCCCCTGAAGTCTGAAGGTTAAACACACACACGGCACGTGTAAAAATGTGAAAGGTTAATGTTTATAAATGTAAATGTAATTTTAAAATGCTTTCGGCCAGTTGGTTTCTGACAGTGTGGAGTCAGACCGCTTCACTTTTGAGTGAAGGGAAACGACTCGTTGCCTTAATGGTCGTTGATGCTATCCTGAGAGAGAATTCAATATCAGAATTCTGGCTGAGGTCAGACACATTCAATAACGCACTTTTAAATCACTTTCAATGCACTTTCCAGCTGGACTTTCCTGTGTGAACTGGCAAAATCCAGTAGGGAAGCGCATTGAAAGTGGATTGTGTGCGATGGCAGCCTAAAGGCCAGCCTAAGCTGAAGTGTGCTTTACGCAGTCAACAGAACTGATTTGGCAAAAGGGATTGGGTAGCAGGCTGAAAACCCCTTTCAAGCCAAAAAAGAAAAGGGTTAGATCTTCTGAGATTAATCCCTGCCCAGTTTCTGAGAGGATTTAAGCTCTGAGAACCCCAAATCCGTTGTGAAGGGAAGACCGTTTTTGACAACTCAGGAGACTGAAATAAATTATAATTTCAAGAAAGAGGCGAGTTAAGTCCTCAAAGAAAATGGGACTGCCCTAGGAAACTCTGTAGAAACCTTGTTCACCCAAAGGGTGATTAACATGTGGAATTCACTGCCACAGGAGGTGGTGGCGGCCACAAGTATAGCCACCTTCAAGAGGGGTTTAGATAAAAATATGGAGCACAGGTCCATCAGTGGCTATTAGCCACAGTGTATGGAGCACAGGTCCACCAGTGGCTATTAGCCACAGTGTATGTGTGTATATAACATTTTTTGCCACTGTGTGACACAGAGTGTTGGACTTGATGGGCCGTTGGCCTGATCCAACATGGCTTCTCTTATGTTCTTATGTTCTTATGTTGCTGCAGCCAAAATGCTAAGAAAAATATCTTTCCCTGTTAAGAACCAAGAATATATGCAAACAAGCTTCTACAACACTGTTTTTCCTGTAAAAAGAAGCGTAATCTGTTTTTCCCAAGAGATTTACCTCAGTTTTTCCACCCCTGACTACACTTATCCATCTCCTTCCTGTTAAATAAACGTGTATTTTCTGTTTGAATGGTATACCATCTCTAATGCCATTTCGAAGGGTAAAACAAGAGGGCTCCTGGTTTTCCCAACAAGTTCCTGGGCTGAGCCAAAAGCCAAATGATATTTGGTATGCCAGTTTGGGAAAAACAGACTATCAGAACCACCAATATTAACACACCATTTGAGGCTGCTCAGTCACGGCAAGGCACAAGATTTTGGCGGGAAAATCTGCCTCACGGTGGGAGAGGCAGAATAGCTAATGGAGCTCTCAGAATGCAAAAGTTGTCCCAGAACAAAAGGAAACACAGTCGATACTTCTCACATACAATATCTACAGGTAATAAGCAAAAAGCCATAAATATAAATCTATCATTATTAAGCACTGTATAAAGAAGTGACCGTATCGGTTCTAACAACTGTAGGCGTTTAATCTATTTAAAAGTACAGATACCCTACACAGGTCCAAGCGAAAAAGAATTTTTTACAAAGTTCAAGAGAGTCTGGATTTCAAAAAAGGCGCGTTTCTGGTAGCTAGCGCACTTGGTAGAAACTTTTGTCGATTTTCTTGGCTATTCAAGATGGAACCCACAGTCCTCTCATTTACACATCTGGCACATTTATCTTCTGCTGACAGAAGGGTTCTCTGATACAGCCAGTTCTTTATACAGTGTTTAATAATGTTAGATTTATATTTATGACTTTTTCTTATTAAACTTGTAGCTATTGTAAGTGAGAAGTATTGGCGGTGACCTCTCTTCAGAGGTTCCTTGGTTCTTGGGCATCACAGTGGGGAGTGAAAGGGGTCTTTCATACCTTCTGGAAGAGGAGGAGGAGGAGAAGAAAAAGAGGAGGAAGATACTGGATTTATATCCCACCCTCCACCGTGAATCTGAGTCTCAGAGCAGCTCACAATTTCCTTTATTTTCCTCCCCCACAACGGGCACCCTGTGAAGTAGGTGGGGCTGAGAGAGCTCTCACCGAAGCTGCCATTTCAAGGACAATTCTTGAGAGAGCTTCGGCTGACCCAAGGCCAGTCATTCCAGCAGCTGCAAGTGGAGGAGTGGGGAATCAAACCAGATAAGAATCTGCACATTTAACCACTACACCAAACGGTCTGAGACAGCTCCATGGGGACAGTTCCCCAAACGGTGAAACTCAAGCAAGAAACACCCACCCTTCTCTCTAAGGCCAGTCAACTGCGGCAACCAAGTTCTCCGGGTTGATTTCAGTGCATGCCCAGGTCCATACCAGGGGTGCAAAAGGTGTTAAAGGTAACAGCCGGCACCTTGGATGGAACCCAGAACCAAATTCTGGAGATTCCTTGGTGGAGAATACAGGCATAATAGAAGAGAGTCGAGCCATGGGGTATTTATAAAGATCTTTTTTTTACTGTTACAACACAGAACAAAGAGAGAGTCTTCAGTGGTTTTTATGGCAATCAGCCTCCTCTTTGATGAGAAATGGGAGGAAGACGCCGAAGGTGTGGCAGTGGGTGGGAAGACAGAGAGGGACACGAGTGCCCCCCTTAAACATGCAGGGCAGAGATTTCGTGGCCACATTCCATGGGCCAGCCACGTTCTACCAGCTGCGGTTTCTCGCCCACCGTGACTTGGTGGGGCTTCGATCAGACGACCTGCCCCTTCTCTTCTTCTCCATCGGTCCTCAAATAGTCAAGTTGACTCTAAAGGCGCCGTAACCACACACAGAGAAAGAGTTCCACGGCTAAGACACAGCCATGCGCGACAAACGAAGACGGAGGGAAGCTGGTGGGGGTCGATGACACGAAGGAGAAATGCTGAAACTGAAGGCAGCAGAAACAGGCAACGGGCCGTGGGGAGGGGGGTGGGCAGAAGGGTCTGAAAAGAACCGGCCGGTCGGCGGATCGATCGACGCTGCTTCGGCCCCTCGAGAGGTCCGGGTTGTGTCCCCATTTCACAGTGTTAGGCTTCTGATATTGCCCAAAAGGAAGTTGCCCTGTGTATCCAACAATTCCACCCCACCTCTTTATTATTCTGCAACAGATCCCACGGGGAATACGTCCTCGGCTCTGTAGCGGGCATTGCCTTCCGGCAGGCAGAGGGGAAAACAAGGGACGGGGGTCAGGGCAAAGATCCAGCCTCTTGTCTTATGTGGTTCAGTGCTACCTTCCCCAAAATGCTCATCCCACCGACCCGATAAGTCCCCGCCTTCCTCCTACATCAACCCATCACAGCCTGTGACCTCCCCAAGAGGGTCGCCATTTGCCAAGGCCTAGGGTAACCTTGTCTGACCTGCTAAGGCCAAAAAAACTAGGGAAGGGGCAGTTTATGCCTCCTCACCAGGTACACCTGCCCCAGAGGGGTGAAGCGGCTGGTGCTGGAAGCGGCTTTCTATACAGAAACAGACAACTATGGGTTTGACAGGAACAAGAAGATCGAGTGGGTCTCTCCAAAGCCCAGGGGGCTGGATCTGGAGATTCCAACCTCCTCAGCACCAGAGTCCTGGCTTGGTGTACAGGGATGGAGGAAATCACAGGAGGAGCGGACTTCTTGCAAAGTTTGGATATAGGCTGGGACACGTGGCGTGGGTGGTTCTCTCCTAAGCGGTGGGGGAGGGGGGGCCAGACGTCTCAGGTTGGTAGCGACGAGCCGGAGCATCTCTTCAGGCAGGGGTACAGCAGCAGCCCCCCCGCCAAGGCGACAAAGAGGGCAATGGGCTTCAGCCCTCCGGCTGGGACCTGCACGAAAAAAGAAGGGGGTGGGGTGGGGACACAGGTCAGTGATGGCGCTATGGGATTTTCCTGGCTTTGTCTCTTTCATGCACCAGAGTTCACAGAACCACACTAAGATTCCCTGCAAAGCTCTGGAAGAAGAAGACCATAGATTTATACCCTACCCTTCATTCTTGAATCTCAGAGTCTCGGAGCAGTTTACAATCTCCTTTACCTTCCTCCCCCACAACAGACACCCTGTGAGGTGGGTGGGGCTGAGAGAGTGCTGACAAAAACTGCCCTTTCAAGGACAGCTCTGAGAGAGCTACGGATGACCTAAAGCCATTCCAGCAGCTGCAAGTGGAGGAGTGGGGAAGCAAACCCGGTTCTCCCAGATCAGAGTCCGAGCACTTCACCACTACACCAGACTGGCTTTCTTTCTCTTTAACCATCGGTCGGCCATGCTTCTGAGGAGGGCCAGAGGGGTCACATCCTTCCGTCCCCTTGCTTCCCCCCCCCCCCCCGCTTTTTTTAAAACTTAGAACAGGCAGTGAAAGCTCTGAAGTTTCTTCTCTATACACAAAAGTCACCTTTGGACAAACGTCGCCTTTGTGCCAAGGTCTTCACACAACACAACTACCCAGTAGTTCAGAAGGTGTTCTGGATCTAGGAAGCCTGGCTTCGAGTCAGAGGGCAAGCTCCGCTCTTCCTTCTTATCCTCACAACCACCCTGCAATGTAGCTCAGGATGAGAGAATCTCTGTTTCTCCACACACATCCCCTGAAAATCCCCTAAGGATGACAGCCACCAGGCGGGACCTGGGGAATCCCCTGGAATTTCAGCTCAACTCCAGAACACAAAGATCAGTTTCCCCTGGAGAAAATGGATGGCTGTGGAGGGAAAGCTGGTGATGCAAAATAAGGAATATCGTGCTTAAGGACAAAATTACTGCTTAAATTGAGTGAAGAGAAAAATGCTTAAAACACAGACTACAGAAACAAGGATGGACTCTTAAAAGAACATAAGAACATCAGAAGAGCCCTGCTGGATCAGACTAGTGAGGGTCCATCTAGTCCAGCCTCCTGTCTCACACAGAGGCCAGCCCGTTCCTCTGGAGGGCCAAGAACAGGGCAGAGAGGCCGAGGCCTTCATAAGAACATCAGAAGAGCCCTGCTGGATCAGACCAGGGAGGGCCCATCTAGTCCAGCCTCCTGTCTCACACAGAGGCCAGCCCGTTCCTCTGGAGGGCCAAGAACAGGGCAGAGAGGCCGAGGCCTTCATTAGAACATCAGAAGAGCCCTGCTGGGTCAGACCAGGGAGGGTCCATCTAGTCCAGCCTCCTGTCTCACACAGTGGCCAACCAGTTCCTCTGCAGGGCCAGCAACAGGGCAGAGAGGCCGAGGCCTTCATTAGAACATCAGAAGAGCCCTGCTGGGTCAGACCAGGGAGGGTCCATCTAGTCCAGCCTCCTGTCTCATACAGGGGCCAGCCAGTTCCTCTGGAGGGCCAACAACAGGGCAGAGAGGCTGAGGCCTTCATAAGAACATCAGAAGAGCCCTGCTGGGTCAGACGAGTGAGGGTCCATCCAGTCCAGCCTCCAGATTCAGAGGCACTAAGCCTCTGAATCCCAGAGCCAGGAGGCAACATCAGGGGAAGGCCTCAGCTTTCAATACCCTGTAGTTGGCCCTCCAGAGGAACTGGCTGGCCACTGTGTGAGACAGGAGGCTGGACTAGATGGACCCTCCTTGGTCTGATCCAGCAGGGCTCTTCTGCGGTTCTTATGAAGGCTCAGCCTCTCTGTTGTGTTGTTGGCCCTGCAGAGGAACTGGTTGGCCCCTGTGTGAGACAGGAAGCAGGACTAGGTGGACCTTCACTGGCCTAATCCAGCAGGGCTCTTCAGATGTTCTCATCAGGGGAAGGCTGGGCAACTCTGCTGCCCCCAGACAGGAGGGAAACAGGAGGATGTGTGGGCAGTTCTCCAGAAACAGTGTCTGATTCAATGGAGTCATTTACGCGGCCTCAATTTCCCTGCACATAGCACATGTGCCGTTTCCAGTAGTACACGTTGCCCTCTACTGGACATCTGGAAAAGCTCACAGCTCTGAAAGCAAAATCAGGGGGCTCAAGACGTCTTGCTGAATACATCCAGTGAGCTTTAACAAAGCTATCCCATGATCCTTAAAGGAGGGGGATTTCCACGTGCATTTGAAGAAGATGATGAAGAAGAAGAAGAAGATATTGGATTTATATCCCGCCCTCCACTCCCAAGAGTCTCAGAGCGGCTCACAATCTCCTTTACATTCCTCCCCCACAACAGACACCCTGTGAGGTAGATGAAGATATTGGATTTATATCCCGCCCTCCACTCCAAAGAGTCTCAGAGCAGCTCACAATCTCCTTTCCCTTCCTCCCCCACAACAGACACCCTGTGAGGTAGATGAAGATACTGGATTTATATCCCGCCCTCCACTCCGAAGAGTCTCAGAGCGGCTCCCAATCTCCTTTCCCTTCCTCCCCCACAACAAACACCCTGTGAGGTGGGTGGGGCTGGAGAGGGCTCTCACAGCAGCTGCCCTTTCAAGGACAACCTCTGCCAGGGCTATGGCTGACCCAAGGCCATGCTAGCAGGTGCAAGTGGAGGAGTGGGGAATCAAACCCGGTTCTCCCAGATAAGAGACCGCACACTTAACCACTACACCAAACTGGCTCTCCAGATTGGTCTGCGGGCAAACTCTGTAGTTATAAAACAATGTAGGAGTCGAGTCGCAAGTTTTATTCAGAATGTCAGCTTTCATATACATGCATACTTCTTCAGATGAGGGGATGGGTCTCTCGGCTTGGCTTCGCGAACGAAGATTTAAGAAGGGTGCAATAGTCCACGTTTGCTGCAGGCTCGCTGGTGGCTGACAAGACCAATGTGGGACAGGCAGGTCCGGCCACAGCGGCTGCAGGGAAAAGTCTGATTTAGGGTTGGTCCTGTAGCAGTGCGATTCTTCCTCAATCTCCTTTTGTCCTCAAGACCAGCTATGCGCGTGTTCTCAAAGGAAGAGACAGCCTGGTAGATGGTGTGCCTCCATGCTTTGCGATCTGAGGCTAGGTCAGACCACTGGTGATGGTTGATGTGACAGGTGCTAAGGGATTTCTTCAAGGAGTCCTTGTACCTCTTCTTTGGTGCCCCTCTATTTCGATGGCCGGTGGAGAGTTCGCCATACAGGGCAATCTTGGGAAGGCGGTGGTTTTCCATCCTAGAAATATGCCCTGCCCAGCGCAGCTGCGTCTTCAACAGCAGTGCCTCGATGCTGGTAACCTCTGCCCGCTTGAGGACTTCAGTGTTGGTCACAAAGTCACTCCAGTGGATGTTGAGGATGGTGCGAAGGCAGCGCTGATGAAAGCGCTCAAGGAGTCGCAGGTGATGACGGTATAAAACCCACGATTCGGAGCCATAGATGAGGGTTGTCATCACAACCGCTTTGTAAACATTGATCTTTGTGCCTTTTTTCAGATGCTTGTTGCTCCACACTCTTTTGTGCAGTCGGCCAAATGCACGGTTTGCCTTTGCCAGCCTGTTGTCAATCTCCTTGTCGATCTTGGCATCTGAGGAGATGATGCACCCCAGGTAGCTGAACTGCTGGACTGTCTTCAGAACTGATTCACCCACAGTGATGCAGGGAGGGTGATAATCTTCCTGGGGTGCAGGCTGGTGGAGAACTTCTGTCTTCTTCAGACTAACTTCTAGGCCGAATAGCTTGGCAGCCTCTGCAAAGCAGGACGTCATATGCTGCAGAGCTGATACCGAGTGGGAGACGAGTGCAGCATCATCAGCAAACAGTAGCTCTCGGATGAGTTTTTCCATTGTCTTGGAGTGTGCCTTTAGTCGCCTCAGGTTGAACAGGCTGCCATCGGTGCGATAGCGGATGTAGACACCATCGTCCTCATCTAGATCTACTGCGGCTCTTTGAAGCATCATGCTAAAGAAGATCGTAAAGAGAGTTGGCGCGAGAACGCAGCCTTGCTTTACACCTGTGCCTATTGGGAAGGGCTCCGAGAGGTCGTTGCAGTGTCTGACTTGGCCTCGCTGGTCTTCGTGTAGCTGGATGATCATGCTGAGGAACCTTGGGGGACATCCTAAACGTTCCAAGATTTGCCACAGGCCTTTCCTGCTAACGGTATCGAAAGCTTTGGTAAGGTCGACAAAAGTCACATACAGACCCTTGTTCTGTTCCCTGCATTTCTCTTGGAGCTGCCTGAGAACAAATACCATGTCGGTGGTGCTCCTGTTAGCTCTGAAGCCGCACTGGCTCTCTGGGAGGAGTTCTTCTGCAATGGTGGGCACCAGTCTGTTCAGGAGTATTCTGGCAAGGATTTTGCCTGCGATGGAGAGCAGGGTTATCCCCCGGTAGTTGGAGCAGTCTGACTTTTCCCCTTTGTTCTTGTATAGGGTGATGATGATTGCATCGCGAAAGTCCTGTGGTAATTTGCCTTGTTCCCAGCAGGTGACAAGTACTTTGTGAAGTGAGCTATGTAGTACTGTGCCCCCATGCTTCCAGATCTCTGGTGGAATTCCATCAACTCCTGCTGCCTTGCCACTTTTCAGTTGCTTGATGGCTTTAACAGTCTCTTCTAGGGTGGGGATCTCATCCAACTCTGTTTTCACCGGTTGAAGTGGGGTGAGGTGGATTGCTGAATCTTGAACTACGCGGTTGGCACTGAAGAGAACCTGAAAATACTCTGACCACCGGTTCAGTATGGATGCCTTGTCTGTGAGGAGCACTTGGCCGTCTGCACTATGCAAGGGACTCTGAGCCTGATATGATGGACCATATACTGCCTTCAGGGCTTCGTAGAACCCTCTTAAATCACCAGTGTCTGCACACAGCTGGGTTCTGTCTGCAAGCTTGGTCCACCACTCGTTCTGAATGTCTCGAAGCTTGCGCTGGAGGTTGCTACATGCAGCGTGAAAGGTTGCTTTTTTCCCAGGACAGGAGGGCTGAGCAAGATGTGCTTGGTAGGCAGATCTCTTTTTTGCCAGTAATTCTTGGATCTCTTGATTGTTCTCATCAAACCAGTCCTTGTTCTTCCTTGTGGAGAACCCGAGGACTTCTTCAGAGATCTGCAGGACGGTAGTTTTTAGGTGTTCCCAGAGTGCTTCTGGAGAAGGGTCTGTGGGGCAACTGAGGTCCTCAATTCTTGACTGGAGTTTTGCCTGGAAGGCAGCTTTAACTTTGGCTGACTGGAGGCTGCCAACCTGAAACTTCCTCCGAGGGATACCTCCTCTCCTGGGTGTGGGTTTAAAGTGAAGACGGAGATTGCAGCGTACAAGACGATGATCCGTATGACATTCTGCGCTGGGCATTACTCGGGTGTGTAAGACATCTCGAAGGTCTCTCTGGCGCACCAGAATGTAGTCGATAAGGTGCCAATGCTTGGACCGTGGGTGCATCCAGGTTGTCTTCAGACTGTTCTTTTGCTGGAAGATAGTGTTGGTGATGGTGAGCTGGTGCTCCATGCAGAATTCTAGCAGGAGGCGCCCGTTGTCATTGCAGTTGCCAATGCCGTGTTTGCCAAGTACTCCTTTCCAGGCTTCCGAGTCTTTACCTACTCTGGCATTGAAGTCGCCAAGGATGATCACCTTGTCCTCTGTAGGGGTTTTCCGTACGAGGTTGCGTAGATCAGCATAGAACTTGTTCTTTTCTGCAGGATCTGCTTGAAGGGTTGGGGCATACACACTGAAGAGTGTTGCATGCTGCTTGTTTTGAAGTGGGAGGCGCATGGACATGATGCGATCTGAGTGACCTGTTGGAAGGTTTTCGAGTTTGGAGGCAATGGAGTTCCTGACCATGAAGCCAACGCCAGAAAGGCGGCTCTCAACCTTTGACTTACCCGACCAGTAGAGGGTATAGCCAGCACCGTGTTCTTGAAGACTACCTTCCTCAGGGAAACGGACCTCACTGAGAGCTGCTATGTCGATATTCAACCTGAGAAGTTCGTGGGCAACTAG